>NC_057804.1:112991283-113221962 GCF_018294505.1 Triticum aestivum | reverse complement strand
GGGCGCATTTGTCTGAAATGTGAGGGGGAGTTATAATTCTACCCTTGCCTATAGGCTTCTCGGCTTGGGTCTGTGTACTGAGGGTCGGGGATAGTAGAGTAACTTTGCTTCTCCCCAAATAGTGGGTGGGAGCGATTTCGAGCGAGGAGGGCGTGTTTTGAACTATAGTGGGCGCGAGCGAATTCGGGCGAGGAGAGCGTGTTTTGAAATAGTGGGCGCGAGCTATTTCGGGCGAGGAGAGCGTGTTTTGCCGACCATGGTTTATAAATTATTCGGCACATGTCATTTCGGCCGAGGAGAAGGCGCGCTTGGATGAAGTTACGAACCTACCCTTGATGTACAACGGGCCAATTGATGCGTGTCCCACATATGATGGTAATTTTGCATCTCCCATTTATTTGCTCGGGCGAATTCCACCGAGCAGAGAGGATGTTTAATGGTTCGTTCAAATTTTGGGAGAACGAGCATCCACGTCTACCTTACCAAGTCGATTCGAATCAAATTTTGAAATATTAGCTTGCCACTTCTTTTTTAGATGGAGAGATGATGCTCGGGAGTAATGTGTTTTTACATGCTCGTTGCTAGCGATTTACTATATGAGAAATAGTTGACCCACTCAAAAACGCGAATCAAACCCAAAATTAAATATCTCGATTCAATGAACTAGCTTGTTCAGTAGGTCAAAATAGTGAACTAAATCCAAAATTGAACACCTCAATCGAGTAGCATGTTGTACAGTATTATAGTACTCCATGAACATGTTGAAAGTCAAATTAATGAACTTGTTTGATATATGCATATATCCGTTCATGTGTGGATTGCAGACAACATGGTCTCCAATTTAAATATTTGAATGCAAGTTTATATCAGTCTATGATGCATAAAACGCGACCTCCCCCTCTCCCGGACACCTTTTCTCTCTCTCTCTCTCTCTCACTCTCTCGCCGACAATCTTCAATTCTGTCGCACGCAACCGACACAAAAACCTTGTTGGTCCCTCTCCCTTTCTCTCTCTCTCTCTCTGTGTGTGTGTGGGGGGGGGGTCTTTCTAGTCCGAATTCATATATACACCATCTATAGGTCTCTCTCGCACACTATGTATGATACTCTAGCTAGTCCAAGCTAGATATCTTGGGTGCACTCATCGTACGCACACAAATTCCTTGGCTCTTTGCCCGTAACTCTCTGACACACCACTATGTCGTCTTGGAGCTCTTCCCCCCCTCTCTCAAACTCTCCATCCACCTGGGTCACACATACACATGCATATCTCACTCGCACTCGATAGGCCCATCTAAAACTCTATCTCTCTCCATCTCACACGTACACACACACACAATCTCATGCCCAGCTAGCCAAGTATGATGGTCTCTCACTCAATTGTAGGCACACACAGTCCCCCCTATATGTATATGACTAGCTAATCTTAGTCTCCATCACAAACATGTGCATGGTCTATCTCGATTTCTCTCGGGGCATCTTTCTATCGGGCACGCACTCCCTCGATCTCCCACCCATATAGTCCCCTCAGGATCTCGAGGGGATCTCTCTATCACGAACACACCCTCTCTCCCTCCCCATGCGTCCATGCCATCCATGTGTCCATCTCGACATTTTTTCCTTGTTGGCTAGACCTCTATTGGACATGTGCGACAGGGGTGTCTCTCTCCGTTGCAAACAATCACACACTAGCTATCTTTGTGTATCTCCTCGCCTCGCTTTTCCATCTCGGAGATGCATGCGTGATATGTTCGCATAAGAAACGAAAAAACACACACTCTCTCTAATTTATCGTTTGTTGTCACTTTCTCTTTCACACACATACTCTTTTTGCACACTTACTCATTCTCCTTCACACACACTTGATCTGTCTCGACTGAGGTACTCACCTCCGTCCATAGCACATAGATTTATTCAAAAGTCAAACATCACAAAGTTTGAACATGTACATGGAGAAAAATAATTACATCTAGTACGGCAAACATATACCATTAGATTCACCATGAGATATAGTTTTGTATGATGTATCATTGGTATTGTAGATACAAAAAACATTTGCGTAAACCTAATCAAAGTTTCCAAAGTTTGACTTCTAAAAAATTTACATGCACTGCATTATCGAGCGGATGGAATATCTCTTTCCCCCTCTCAGCTATCTGACACACCACTCAGCCTTATCGGGGCTCCTCAATCTCTCTCAAACTTTATTGGTCAGTTTGGTTCGTGACCTGACCCTCATGCCTTGATGGTCGGTACTGCCTGGTGTGGACGTGAGATGTAAAATATTTCTGCCTGGCCAGGCTTGTGTGGTGCTGAAGCATTTGGTTCATGCCTGGGCCAGGCAAAGCATCAACGTCCCATTAATCAATCCATGCATCAATTATTTAATGCTAATATCCATCCATGTTGCTGTTAGCCTCGTGGCCGCACGACCAGGCGCGGCCAGGCGTTCGGAATCGGTCGCTTGGGCCAGGCTACTTGCAGTGTCTGGAGTTCAGCCAGGCTAATTAAAGTGCAAGGGAACCCAGCCCAGGTGGGCTTTCTTTTTCACAGGGTAGCAACCAAACAAGCGTGCATGAAATTGAGCCACAATCCCAGGCCATGCAAAAGATGCTCACGACGCAAGACAAATGGGCCTTATATCTCCCTGGTTCACACAAACACATGTCTCGCTCGCGCTATACATATAGACCCATCCAACACTCTCCGCCCTTGTTCTCTCTCCATGTGACACGCACCCCCCTAAGTACCATAATCCCTCACTCCATCATAGGCTCTGTTTGGATCCATGGGTTAGAGTTAGTTTGGGTTAGTTTGGAGTCAACTAACCCAAGAAGATCCAAACAGGAGGGTTAGTTTAGGTTAGGTGCATCTAACCCATCCAAAAAAACTAACCCATCCAAGAGGTGCTTATTTGGGTTAGTTCTTCTCGGGACCACTAATAAACACTTTTTTCTCTCGCTCTCCCCGCAGAAGATCCCTCCCCACTTCCTTGAAGCTTCTCGTCCTCTCCCTCCCTCCCTCTCGCACTGCCCGTGAAGGTGCCTCGCCGTATCCGTGCTCCATCTAACCCTGCCATCCAAACACCTCTTTACTTAGAGTTAGTTCAATGTTATTATCTATCTCTAACCTCTAACTGAGTTAGAGTATCCAAACAGGGCCATAGGTGCAAGCACTCCCCCCTCCTAAGTATGATTATCTCTTACTATCCATCAGGAACACACGTATTCTCTCCTTCCATCCATACGTCTATCTTGATATCTCTCGGGGCATCTTCTATCGCGCACACACCTTGTCACTCGATCTCCCACCCATGTAGTCCCATCACGATCTCCAGGGGATCTCTCTATGACAAACATACACTCTCTCCTCCCCATGTTTGCATTTTCTCCGTATGTCTCTCTCGACCTCTCTTCCTTGTTTGTCAGACCCCTCTTGGCCACGTGCTAGGGGTCTTCCTCTCTCGGTTCCAAACAACCACACACTATCTCCTCACCTTGCCTCCGTTGTCGAAGATGCATGTGTGATATGTTTGCATAAGACATGCACGCTTTTTCTCCAGTTTTATCATGTGTTGTCCATGTCTCTTTCACACACACACACACACACACACACACACACACACACACACACACACACACACACACACACTTTTTTCACTCTGTCTCACTCTCTCTCTCTCTTCAGGGACTCTGTCACGTCCATAAGCATATGGATGTTTTGAATAGTCAAACCTCAAAAAAGTTTGACTAGGTATATGTGGAGAAAAGCATTTACATTTGGAACGATCATTAGATTCATCAAAACATGTACTTACTTCATACTATCATTTATCTTTGGTATTGCCGATATAAGTAATTTCTTTATAAACTTGGTCAAAGTTTCAAAAGTTTGACTTTAAAAAAATGTTGTAACTACATTATCGATCGGAGGGAGTAGCTCTTTCTCTCTCTCTCTGCTATCTCTCACGGGCCTTCCCTCTCACTCGAACTCTCTATACCGACGGATTATATGCTCACTGTGTCAGCGTATAGCTCTATATATTGTTTAGTTGACCGGTCAACCAATCCACATGCTGCGTTGTCAGCTCGTGTTCTGTATCTTGGTGTGCCGGCCCATGTGGCAGTGGGTGAAAATAAGTAAACTAGAGGCCCATCTGACACGCGGTGAAGGAAACAAAGTTGGAACCACTCGGGGTAGCACCCCGCATGCTAGTAAATTGAGGGCGCATTGAGGACAAACTTCTTGCGTGCAAAGGACGCAATCGCGCACAATTCACCACTACGCGGCGGCATGCACAGAAGGACGCACTCGCGCACACCCAACACACAACACACACCAGCACACGTGTACACCCGCGTCGCTGCCGGTTGAGATGGGACGGCAAGGCAACCAACAAGCGGAGGCCGCTCGAGCCAAAACCGCATCCGGCGAGCCTGGACTTCATCGCAACCTCCCCGACGACATGCTGCTCGTCATCATCGGCCTCCTCCCCACAAAATCTGTCGTGCGGACCGCCCTGCTCTCCCGGCCGTGGTGCCCCCTCTGGCGCTGCGTCCCCCTGAACCTCACCGTCGACAGCTGCCTCTGCGACGGGGATTGCAAATGCATGGCCGCAGTCTCCAAGATCCTTTCATCGCACCCTGGGCCAGCCAGACGCCTTGACATCCGCATGTTCAGTACCAACTACAAGGTCCAACCCAAGTTCGACGAGTGGTTCTTATCCCCCGCCCTAGATCAACTCGAGGAGCTCAGCTTTGAAGCTGGACGATGTCGCTCTCTGCCGCCGTCCGTGCTCCGCCTCACGCCAACACTGGGCCGCGCCAGCTTCAGCTCCGGCTATCTTCCCCAGATTAATGCCGCGCCCGCCCTTCTTCTCCCTCAACTCAAGCAGCTCGACCTCTTCGATGTTGTCATCTCTAAGAAGGCTATGGAGCACCTGCTCCGCAGCTGTACTGCGCTCGAGTTCCTTCATCTTGAGCAGATCCACGCGTTCATTAGCCTCCACATCGCCTCGACGAATATCCAATGGATTTATGTGTCTTGCTGGCCCCGCAACAAGACATCAATTAGGAAGAGATCACTCCAGCTGTTCCACGTTATGGTCATTGAGAATGCGCCTTTCCACGTTATGGTCTAGGAAGAGATCTAGAAGGTCCAACAAAAATCAGGGTCATTGACGCGCCGAAATTGACAGTGTTGGTGTACTCGTCTGCCAAATTCTCTGAACTCTTTATTGGATCTGTAATCGTTCAGGTACAACACTCATCTTCTTCTCTGTCTTCTTGAAATTCACATTTTTAAATTTCTTCTTGATGTATTTACGACCGTCTTCTAGAAAATGATTCCCACAAGCTTGACCCAGTCCATGCGCACAGTGAAGATATTAGCACTAAAATCTATCGGCCCGAATCTGGATTAAGTTGTTGGATTCCTTACATGCTTTCCATGCATGGAGAAGCTACTCATCAAGGTGAAACTTCTTTCCTATTAGTAAACGGTAATCACAACGTAGCTCAATTTTTTCGTAATTTTCCCAAATTATGATGACAAGTGTAGTGTTCAAAACTACATCTACGCACTGCACCGAAAGAAATGTTTTTAGTATTTTTTCTCACGTGATCACCTGCATCATTTTTATGCTGTACTACTATAGTAGCCTAGGCTAGTCATAGTGGAAAGTAACTTAGACTACTCCAGTAACTCTATGGTTACCCTAAGGGCAAGTACTACGTCCGTCCTGGTTTACTCTTCCAATTTTGTAGTATCAAAATTTGACCATAGATTTAACTAACAAAATGTTAATGCATGTCACTAAGAACTATATCGTTGGATTCGTATTTGAACATAATTTCAAATGGTGTAATTTTTAGTGACATGCATTGGCATTTTCTTAGGTAAATCTATGGTCAAAATTTTATACTAAATACGAGGTAGTATTCCCTCCGTCCCAAAATTCTTGTCTTACATTTGTTTAGATACGGATGTATCTAACACTAAAATGTAACTAGATACATCTGTATTTAGTCAAATTTAAGACAAGAATTTTGGGACGGAGGGAGTACAAAAGTGGGCTATGTAGGCCAAAACATGTGCCAAATTCACTTGTGATGCATTTGGCATCGATGCCCCTCCATTGCTCACCTGGTGCCCCAATCTGGAGCACGTACTTTGCTCCGGTGCCAAATTAACTCATGCAATGAAAAAACACTGCGTGGGAGAGAGAGAGGACTGAGGCAATAAAAAACACTTGTTTGGGAGAGTGAGAGGCTGGTGTAGTTGGTTTGATTGATTTTTTTATACATGTGGGTCTGTGTGCACATCGGTGCCAACTCTCTCACATTGCGAGAGCGGGGCCAAAATCTTTTGATTTGACATTATTGCGTATTATGTGGCATACTTTTGCGAAATATGGCATCGGCCACATAGTGGAAGGCAACAAATGCCCAAGCTCTTCACGCGCTCCTAGTTAAATGAGAGGAAACAGAAACAGAGAGAGAGAGAGAGAGAGAGAGAGAGAGAGATAGAGTGAAAAAATATCACTAGCCAGCCAACCCTATCGTATGAGCGAATGATATTGGTACCTCTTGATGACACGACAATCTTATGCAGCCAGCTACTCTAATATGTTCTCTTCTTTTGCAGATAAAAAAGGACCCGAAAGTGAAAAATGTGCTGCACTATAACAATCTCATCTAGTGCCTTGATCTCCATCTTACAGAAATTGATTTGATCGACTACCGAGGCAGCACATCTGAGATTAAATTGGCCAGGTTCTTTGTTCTGGAGGCAAGTGTGCTCAAGGTAATGAGGTTTGGCGTTCTCTGGCGCAACAATGAATGGCGTGCTGATCACCGCAAGCGTCTAAGCCTAAATGACAAAGTCTCCGCAGAAGCTGAATTTGTTTTTGAAACATCAAGTGGCTAGA
The DNA here is from genome assembly GCF_018294505.1 of Triticum aestivum. Taxonomy (NCBI): domain Eukaryota; kingdom Viridiplantae; phylum Streptophyta; class Magnoliopsida; order Poales; family Poaceae; genus Triticum; species Triticum aestivum. The sequence continues at coordinate 113,215,034 of NC_057804.1, read as the reverse complement.
GACTCGAAAACTTATTTGCCCATTAGTGACTTGTCAGGGCGGTGGATTTTAGTTTGTACGATAACGTTGCATCCACCTAAAGTAACGAAAGTTCTTACGTGAACTTCCTACTAATTCCCTCTTCCTAGGTGCAGCATTACTCCTAACATTTGTAATATCAGTTTGAAACTTGTAATATTGCCGTGTCCTATTCTTGCGTTTTCAAAATCCTGCAAAGCAAACAGGTCCTGAGTTGGTGATGATGTTGTGCCTCCCATCTTTCACCAGTAGCCGTCAGATCTAGATCTGACGCATACAAACCAAGCTTCTCCATTTTTGCAAAAAGATGCCCGCACTTGTTCCCTATTTACAAACAATTCCTTGTCTCTCACAATCAGCCTTATCTCCTCCCCACCACATCTAGAAGGCCGTGGAAAAATCTGGCGCGATGGCCGCTGCCGGAGGACTCCACCCCCAATCTTGGTGTTCCGTGCAATGCATGGGCATCTACGCTCAGGAAATTATGTCGAACAGGGCTAGTTGTAAGCAGGCTAGCTCTACAGCCATGATGATAGTGACTGCAGACGGTGAGGCTGACTATGGTATGCCGAACACGGCGCCTATACTCAGGTGTCATCTCCGGTGCAGGGTCTTGTCACTTCACTGTGAGGAGTAGCACGTAATAATTTGACCAACGGGTAGTACAGTGCTAGTACTCCTAGGAGCACTACATTGGTAGTACTACTACTAGTACTAGTAGCACCACCATCTCAATTTAGGAGTACTACCACGTCCATCTGGATTTTAGTATTTGACTAGCAATATCTAGTAATGCATGTCACAAAAAATGTACTACTCCCTCTGTAAATAAATACATGGTGTTTTATTCCTATCGGTGAGAGAACTTAATGTTTTCTTGCTAACTAGAGTCTTAATAGGATTACATGTAATGAACTAATCACTGCATGTCATGTTTGGTAGTCTCAAGTCATTGAAAGCATGCACGGCCCACATCTCTCATTGGTTGATATGTCACGAAATAAGAAACAAGGAGGGAGTTAATGCATCGTGCCTAAGTGTTTTGGGATTATTTGGTTTTCGTAATGTGACTTACACAACATTTTTTTTACATGCATTAACATTTTATTAGTTAAATCAAAGGTCAAAACTTGGCACAAAATGCAAAGGGGACCAATAAACCAGTAAACATCAAACTTCTCTCGTTTGGCCCCAACTAGAGGTCCGGTGAGATGACTATACTGCACCGGCACGGAGGGGGACGCGGCTTCATTGACTTACGACAACTGCCTTTGGGTGAATGACACGTGGGCCCAGGGGGTGGCTGGCCCACCTATCATACAGCCAAAGGCAGGTGCAGTAGAGGGCCTAGGAGTAGTACGAAATCCTACGCACCTACGCATGCTAACCAAGGGCAAGAGTGATCACTCGAATCGCAAGATCAGTTGACTAGTAGAAGCTAAGCTAGACCCATGGAGGCGATGAGCGCGAGCATCAGCCGGCTGTGCCAGATGGTCCATGATGCCGGCCTACGGCCCGACAACGAGGAACGTCTCCAGGTAGTATTGCTTGAGGCCGGCAGGGCGAGGGGCCGCTTGGACAACAGCTTCGTCTCCTTGTTCGACGAGGTCCTCGTCGGTTTCCTTGACAAGTTCACCGTCGTCAAGAAGCTCACGGACAACTTTGACGTAAGCCTTCAGCCGACGCGCCCAGGCTCTGCGATGCCCACCACCCTTAGCGGCCACTATGGTGACAACCTCTTCGACGAACAGGTGGCCCTGCGACTGCCCGCCATCGCGCCGGAGAATGTCCACCTTGAGGTCGCGCTCGCCGCGTAGCGCCTAGCGCAGCAAGACACCATGGACATAATCACCCATGTCTACGTGCATGCAAGAGGAGGACGATAGGACGCTGGCCTTCTTGGACCACAGGGCAACCTTGGACGCACTATTCAGAAGCACGTTGAGCTCGCCGCCAACGCTGCTGCTCCTCACACGTCGGTTGGTGACTCGGCGCACTAGGGCGTGAGGATGTCGTTGATGGATCCGTATGTATTTTTATCTTTCCGTCAAATCCATATAGTAGTATATGATACTACAGTAATTATCTTACCTTTCGCATCAACTTCATAATTTTCGTATGTACTCCATGCATGAATGGCACCAGAACCAAACTTCTCATTACTCTAGGCAAAACCGTTATTTTCTATCTATCGATCGTGCCATGGAGCAGAACCAAATTTTACAAGTTATGAGTTCAAAAGGAAAAGCCTGCCGTGTTCGCGTCTCACCCCCACACGGTTGGTCCGGCACGCCGCTCAAGCGGGAATGCGTGCGGTGTTGCATTTTCACTTACAAGTGGGACCGTAGTTGAGCAAACCCCCACCCCGCCCACCGCGCGATGGCTGAGAAAACATGAGGGAGAAGAGATGGCTGTAGCATGGACTCCAAGAAAATTGGTGTCGGATGGGACTCCTATGGGTGGCGTGTGCCGTAGTGCTAGACGTGAATGCTAGTTATGGTCCATGCCACCCCACTATATCGAGCCTATATCAAGGTACAGTACGCAGAACAAATTTCTTGCAGTCCGTGCTCAGCACTCCTCTATGTCTCTTCTCAGCCAGCTAGCGGACGTGCGGAGCCCATCGTCTGTTTGCTCACATGCGGTCCCACATGTCAGTGAAAACGCAAGAGGACCCACTGAACCTGTACATCTTTCACCTCGACGTGCTGGTGATGAAAAACAAATCCAAGAAAGATCTTCGGTGGCTGCTTTTGGAGTTACTCAAGAGTAGTAAGATTCTATTTATAGTTTAACCCAAGATGCACATCTCGTGGCTTCAACTTATCAACTACCACTCTATTTTCTTTCATGACAAGACCTGGATGCTGGATGTCCCACGTGTCGGCAAAAGGAGGAAGAACCCGACCAAATCTTCGGTTGTGCTAACTTAAAAATTTTATTGTGTACTCCCTCCATTCCAAAATACTTGACTTCCATTTGTCCAAAAATGGATGTGCCTATATACTAAAACATGTCTAGATACATATATATTTTGACAAATAGAAGGCATGTATTGTGCAACGGAGGGAGTAGAATGGATGCAAGTTTTTGTATTGGGAAGAAGAGTACATCCATATATTGATAGAGTGCAATTTAGTAGATGTTCTATCACTTTTAGCTAGCACAGAGGCTATAGATGAGATTAGTGCACTTGTTGATACTCCTACTTGGTATGCGTGTTGCTGCTTAGACGCAGAGAAAAACGGACCGGAGGGAGTACTAGAATAGAGGCTAGACATGAGACTAGATGCGAGGAAGCAACATCTGCTTCTTTACACTCGAAGAAGAAAGAAGCACGCAAGATCGAGCCTCCGAAGATCAACAATGAATGCATCGAGAAGGCACTAATACAACTTACAGGAGTAGTAAAATGTATTCTTGTGGTTCTTGTTTTCTTTGGTCTTGCTTTTCTAGTCAAGATTATCGTTGGAGTTCATGCAAAACGGAGGTCCGTTTGGGGTCGTGCTTTGCAGTTGGCCTTACAAGTGGGACCGCAGTTAAGGAAACCAACTATCGGCAAACCCCCACCTCGCCCGCCGTACGATGGCTGAGTTAGAGAAACGATGAGGTTGAAAAGATTGCTCTAGCACAGACTCCAAGAAATATGATGTCAGATGGAAGTCGTGCTGGTGGCGTGTTCCGTACTCCTGGACGTGAATGCTTGTTCTGGCCCATGCCACCCTACTACTCCTACTAGTTGGTACTATATAGTACTACTAGTATCGAGGATTCGAGGTGCTGGTTACGTAGTACAGTATGGCTACAATAAAAACACCCGCACGATGTGCAAAGCATGTGAAGCTAGTACAAATAGTGTGCTACTATTGTTGATTGGCCTCATCCGATAACCTGTTGCAATGCACGTACAATTATGTATTCGTAAAATATATTTTTTGCCTTGTCGCACCACTCACTCACAGAAGCAACTCGAAAGCCATTCATAAATTTAGTAAGTTTATCACAGGCATATCATTTTATTACATACAACAGGTCATCAACCCACATCGACAACGAGGATACATTATAAAGACTAAACTTTCACCACACAACAAATAACAAGCAATGAAATGAACTTCAACTCAACCATTCCTCGGCATTGGAAATGCTTGCTTTGAACCACAAGTGATTCTCTGGGACGGGCCATCCATTATCGATCTGGAGACCAACGCAGGACTGATCATCCAGGTTGAAGCGGCCTACTATATCAGTACCAGGGTAGGGAACCACCCAAATGTCCAAGGTATAGACACAGTTGCTTCTCGTAAATGGTAGTAACGTTGTGTCAACAGCAGCTGGATCTCCTTTCACCATCATTGGATAGTTTTGTCCAAGGAAGAGCGAGTTTTCTCCAAGACTATCAATTCTGTACCAGGGAGAAGGAGTTGGCTCTAGCACACTAGTATCCATCCCGAATACCATGCAACGGGTGTTGGAATAGGTCCGGAGAGTGCGACCATGGGAGACTACACCTGCTTCCTTAGTAGTAACATCATCAGTGGGCTGTATACACACGAGAAGAGGTGATCCATCGGAATTAGTTGCCAGGCGCCAAATAGTATATGGGCGTTGCTCGTCCTCATGCTCGTGATCATCACCATCATCATCTCCCCCTTGGTTATAAAAATCTTCAAGTATAGGTGGTGGAATGTTCACAGGACCTTGGAAACACAAGAAGAAGGTTAATTAGTAAGGCTGGCCATAGTGGGGGTAACATAAGTAGTATCACGCACTTGGGACTCGCAAACATGCTTATGTGGCAGGCAATTAAGGAAGAGAGATATGGTTATAGTAACATAGGTAGATACCGAAACATAATAAATGTGATGCTACTATGTGTCATGCATGGCAATAAATGAGACCACCTATGATACTAATCTAAGATACTATGCACTATAGAGGTAGTAACATAAACTAGTAACATCTGCATGTTACTAGTCTAAGTTACTCCCCACTATGACCAGCCTTACTAACCCGCATGCATGTGGATGAAACAATTATAATTACGGTGGAAGACAAACGTACTGAAACAACGAGGATGCCATGCAAAAACAGTGCCACAAGTGGTGGCAGCAAACACAAGGCCCTCATATTGAATTGCATCACAGTACTCATCCATGTACAGAAACTGATTTTTGAGCAATATCCATCCAGTCAAACCACTAATGACGGCAACAAGCTTGTCGAAGATAGCAACAACTTCATAGTTGTTGTAATTCCAAGAGTGGTTGGGGACTCGAGAAATTGCTATCTTCCGTAGAAGACAGTCACCATGATTGTATTTGAACGTGCGTACAATACCGGTGTGCTCAACCTCTGGGCAGTCTGCTGAGATTTTTGGAAGTGGAACCCGGTCACGAGTGTACACATTCACAAGTTCCCACTCACAGTTGGACCCAATGTAAACAACCCAATCTCCATTTGCGCCTGCCCAAGCCTTGCCTTCAAGCGATGGCATCTTAACATCATACGTATCATTATCAAGCGGCATCAACTTGCACAGGGCGAGGCCTCCATCGTGACGGCGCCAGTGATCAGGGTCATGGCGAAGAAGATAGGGGAGATCAAACCGCTCCTTGACTCTTGGGTTCCTTGTAATGATGTTATTAGTTGAGTCGAGAATGGGCTTGAACGAACCTGCCATGCTAGCCGAGGTGATGACGTCGCACTGATCAATGAGTTCCTCCACCACGTCATCTTTCAGACCGGGGCAAGAATAACGGGGTTGTTTCTGTCCTGTTCCCTCCATGGAGAAGACGATCAAACAATGGCAGAAGAAAGGGTGAAGGGCTGAAGGAAAACGAAGGAGGGAGAGGAAGAGCGTGCAACAACAGTTCCAAATCGAGAGGGAAAGGCGAAGAGTCGGTGGACGGTTGCCAGTTTGCCATGGTTCACGAAGGGGCGCCCCGGCCTACACACCGATTCGGAAATACTCTTACTACTCACCGTCGTCTCACTGATATGTGGAACGGGACCACATGTCAACGAGACATGGTGTGTAATTTCTCGTGCAAAATGCGATCTGGCCGCGTTGGCCCAAGGTGCCGCATTAGTTATCGGCCTTTATTTTTTTAATGGCGCGCCGTTCAGTTTTGAAGCACGACTAACTGGTACTGTACGCAAAGAAAATATAAACTACTCTACCACTACTCCACCTCCAGTACTAGTAGTATAAATAAGATATATAGGCTGGAGCTTCAGCGCTTTCTTGCCAAGGGCTGCCCACTTGCTTCTCACACTACCACCCTCTCTCCAGATCTAAAAAAGACGGCCCCTCTCTCCCTCCTCACCGGTGGTCATAGATCTGCCGGGGAAGAAAAGGATGTGCAGCGTTGACGCACTCGTCGTCGGCGAGCGAGGTCACACACTGACGACAAGGCCGTCCTCTCAGACCTAGCGCCCGCGCGGGATCGTTGCCGTAGTGTGTGCGGAGGACGACGACCATGAGCGAAGCCACTTCCCGCCGACCCTCAGGTATGCTACCTATTTTCGAACCATACCCTTGTTCTATTGCCCCATCTGGCACGTCGTTGCATGTGGATCTTTTTCCACTCCACCATCTTCCCAATTTGCTATCCTCTGCTCTGCTGGCCACGCAGACGAAAACCATAATTTGCACTATTAAAGGAAACCCTACTTCATGCAGACTAATGCATGTCTGGGTTGAATAAGGAAAGGAAGGGAGACTGTACTGTCCAAGAGAGTAGGCATCGAACCCGCATCTAGGTTGAAAAGGGGAAAATCAGTAGCTAAGGAACGAGTCTCGTGTCTCTTGGTTGAAGAAGGGTAGAAAGGCATGACAACGCAATTGAGAATGACCAGGTCGATCGGTTTGTTGTCCTCACATAGGAAAAAGGTGGCTAAAGAGAACAAAAATGGGACGTAATCCACATATGCTACCTGGATATTTGTTACTCTGGGCAACCATACCTCCCTCACCACTCTGCGTCCGTGGAGGTACATCGTACTGGTGCGCCCACTGTCTGAATGGGCCTCCCATGCTCTTAGTGCCACTTTTTTTGCTGTTAGTATAACACCAGCAGTCAAGTCAAGCAATGCTATTGCTAAAGTGATGCCACATTTAACTAATGCCGCTCTCAGTCTAATGCCACAGATAAATTTAAGCAGTGCCATTTAATGTCACTGGATCATTTCAGGGTTAGCTGTTGATTGTGGATGTATTAAAGATTTTTCAGCTAAGGCATTCTAATGCTGTTGCACAGCCAGTATACCAACGATGAAACTTGTTACTACCTTCAGATTTTTGCACTGTTAATGCTTATAGATTACATACCTCACTTTCATGAGATAAGTTAATTTTTTTGTACAGTGTCACCAAAATGCCAAGGCGCTGATGTCATTTTATTTTGGTTAAACTGCACAGACAATTATGAAGACAAGAGGAAAGGTCAAGTGTGGGCACCTCCTCCTCCGGCTGTTCTCTTGATTATCAAGAGGAAAGATTAAGTTTTTATGTTTGATCGATTATAAAGATTGGGATAGCAATTTTTAAGGTCCCCCCGAGTTCGAAATGATATTTACCTTGGAGGTACATGGTTTGCAATTTTTTTATACTGCCATTAGTTAATAATACTAGTTACCTTCAGACTTTTGTATTTGGTTTAATGCTCATGCACAGCTAGTATACCAATGCTGAAACTTGTTACCTTTACATTTTGTATTGTTAATTCTTATAGTAACCTTCCAGTGCTAGAGTTTATTGAAATCTGTTCAGTAAAACCATTGTACTGTACCCTGTAATAAACTAACTACTCTACTGTTGCACTAGTCACTAGATTAGTGCATATTTGTAGTATTCGAATGGTGTTTCATTAGCGTATGGACATAAATAAAGTGTGGCAAGATTTCCCGGATATGTGCTCAAGAAAACTACTACCTGTTTTTCTAAATACTAGACGTTTGGGTACTTAAAATTGAACCGTGAAAACATCTTATATTAAGGAACAGAGGGTGTAGAGTTCACTCAAATTATCCCGGTAAAGCTAGTCACACCTTTGTTAAAATTAATGTTCATTATGTTATCAGAGGAGGTCTGTATGTTTGTCTCTAATGCCTGTCTACTACATACCCGACATCATGATGTAATGTTAAGTCATTTCCTTTTGTATAGTGTAACTAAATTGTCAAGGCGGTGATGGCATTTTATTTAGTAGAACTGCACAAAATTTGCTTAAAAGAAGAGGAAAGGTCAGGAATGGCTCAGTTTTTCAGAAAAAAACTATGTATGCCTTCCTGACATCAGCCATTGTTGCTTTATTTATTCCTTCAAACAGGTGGTTAGAAACAGTCTTGCTACCTTTTCCCATTAAGAAATTGGAATGCTTATATTTGTGAGTCTATACTTCAACTAGTGCCACTTTTATAGTAATCACACTTTCAATATCTATGCAAACAGGGATGCTCAATTTTAGTGGAGCTGCACAAAAAGTCCAACTGGTTCAACATTAGGAGCATGTTTTTTTCCAAACCTTTATATCCTATTGGTGGCACTATCAGCTGTTCATTACGAAGGTACATGGTTTCCTACTATCTTGCTACTCTTTTTGTACTGTCATTAGATAGTAATACTAGTGGTTTGCATGTGAATTTATTTGTAGGGTGGACCTACATTGGAGGTGTAGGATAGGATTCAATGATTGGATGCTCAATTTCGGTTGTATCGATTTCACCTCTTCCATCACTGCAAACATGGTGTGGTATATGTTTACTAGCTGCTTGAGATTTGTGCAGACAGAGATGTCTGCCCGTTGCTATTTGGCAAACAAACAAAGTGTCCGCAATTTTGGTTGAACTGCACAAGAGAATAGTATAGTCACTGCATGTAGTGCCATTTGAAAATAGACACAAAGATTGGATAGTCACTTCATGGACTGCAGAAAAGTAGTACTGTACTATTTACTGGCCAACACTTGGTGCTTCATTGCTTTGGTCTGATTATACAATGGTCATCATTTTCCCTAAGTTAAAGTTTGTATTCCGAAAATAGTCTCGCGGTGTGATCGAGAGAAGACCAAATCATATTGCAGTGGATGTTCCTCCATCATGTGTGGTTCATTCTCATGGTTCCAGCTGTTGGTGAAACCACTTACGTTTGCAAGAGGAATTGTAGACTTCACAAAAAAATTTGTCTTTCAGTCTGTACTGAATGTTGGCCAAGAGAAGCATCCATGTTAGTAGGAAGAACAGATGTTTTATCTAGATCTTTGCTTTTGGAGCTACATATTTTTATATGATCTGTGAATCATTTAGATGCATTAACATGTTGATCTTATGTATGGGAATCGTACTAGTTAGTTTTAGTTGCGACGCAAGATCCGAAGTGGCTGATCTTTGCTTTTGGAGCTACATATTTGTATATGATCTGTGAATCATTGAGATGCATTAACAGTGACTTATTTCTGTTCGCTCAGTGTTTACAAGTTACTGATCAATCACTAGCTAGCCTACAAATGCGCACCTGGCAGTTTTATTTGCAACACAAGATGCGAAGTGGCAGTTTTTTGAATAAAAATGCCTACCTCTGAAGAAACCGACAAGCTACACTATCGATCCTACACGATAAAAATGCCGACATCTGAACAAACTGACAAGCTACACTATTGATCCTACACAGATAAATAGCGTATCACGCACGTACTACCTCCTTTCCGGTTTGCAGGGCTCAATTCAAGAAACGACCTACTCGATCCTACACGAATAAATAGCGGATCACGCACGTACTAGTACCTCCTTTTCGGTTTGCAGGGCTTAATTCAAACCTCTCACCAACCAAGGTACTCCCTTCGTCCGGGTTTATCAAAGCAGCAAGACCAAGGCATGGCAATAATTAACGATATGCAGAATTTTAAGCCTAATTAATTCCAGCGATTTAAGTGGCTGCATGTGTGCCCTCGGTTGCGACTCGTTGCATGCTCCTTCGCGTACTGCCTGCGAGTGATTCTGAGTGCCTACATGCATCCGGCCGTAATTAAGGCAGCTAACTAATGCAAAAAAAGATACGCTTTAATTGTTGCGGGCTTTTTAAATCCGTGAAATCATTATTGACAAGGAGGGAGATGATTCGAGTGCACTCGTTTGACCGCCATGTCAGCGTGTGACCCAGACGGGACGGGACAGCACTGTCACAATTTTAGTTTCCCTAGTTTTCCACGGCAAGCTGGCGCGCTAAGCCATTATGCATTGAATTCCGATGACTGTCGTGCTACCTTCCCCCTATAAGTACTGTGACCCAAATTGCCATATCCTCATAAGCCCCCACCAGCCCGACGTCGCTCGCCACGTCCGCCATGCCCCCGCCCGTCCGCGGTAGGCGACGCCGGAGGCAGTCACCGCCGAAACTAGTGTTCGGTTTTTCACCGGAAGGCAGACAGAGGGAGGAGGCATTCTATCTGTCTTTAGATGGCAATGCGCAGATCGAGGAGTTGTTGGAGCGCGACCGCATGGCGGAGGAGCAGGAGTTGTTGGAGCACGACCGCCTGGCGGAGGAGCAGCGTAACGCCGATTTGCGCCGCCAGCGGGACATGGAGCAGCAGCGCACTGACGCTCTGAGTCACGAGCAGAGCGCCCGCAACTGGGCTGACTACATGGAGGCCGGCGCCTGGCAAATAGCCCTGGAGGCTGTCGGGCACGCAAGCGTTCGCGACGCCGATTTTTACTACCAGCTCGTCAAGTGGGTTTCCCGCTTGGAAGCCGAAGCTTTGGTGGACCACGCCGGCATGGAAAGGGCCAACGCGCACGAGCAACGCGCCCTATCGCACCTCTGGCAAGTCCGAGGCGAGGCGCAGGACGCTGGTGCCGGGTTTAGCGTGTACCGCCGACATTGTGTAGTTCGCTAAGAGTAAGTTAGTACTTGTCTAGTGGGAGTAGATAGTTAACTTGGCTATGATGGTTGTCAACGTGGAAGTTCAGTACTCTATATGTGGATCAGACCTGTTACTTTGCTCTGAATGTTGAACTTTCCGTTTGAACGTATGGAATGGGCTGTTATTTTTTTAAATGGGTTGTATTTGTCCTCCACGGGTTTAGAGGCTGACTTGTGGGCCTAGCAAGTTGATGCGTACACAATCAGGAGATGATTGTACGTGGAGAGGATGACAGCAGGGACCCGCCAAGGTCATGGCAGTACGCAAGCAAGTGCCTCCTTATTTCAAGCCAATAAAAAAATGGCTCCTCCTAGTGGATTTCTGACATCTGGGTCCCATGCCATTGTCAACGTAGTCAATAAACGAGAGAATTGCACAACGAGCGGCTGACACGAGGGACCCAATAGCTTGCCCAGTTATTTTTGTTTTGGGTTAATTTGATAAATGCCTCCAAGAAATGCCACTTCAATTTCCAAACTTTGAAAAATGCCATTTCATGCCATTTCTAGTGGCATTTTTTGAAGTCTGGAGTGGCGTTTTTCAAAGTTTGGAAACTGCATTGGCGTTTTTCAAAGTTTGGAAATTGTAGTGGCATTTTTATGAATCGCCATAATTGGAGTGGCATTTATCTAATATGTTTTTGAGACAAAAGCAGGGTGTCAACTGGGCTGTGCGGGACACTCTGGCCTGTCTAGACAGCCTTTTCTTTTATGTTTACCACAGACCAGCCCACTAGTTTTTTTTTCTTTTTGAAAATGGCTAGCCCAGTTTTTTGAGATTTGTCAAGTAAGTCACTTTATCAGGCCTGTTGGGCTAGACGAGGAGAGCTTCATTCGGCTGGCCGAGAAAATGGCCTATCAGTAATGAGAAATGGGCCGTACATTTTTAAAACACATCAAACCGGCAATTAGTTTCAAATATCTTTTTTTTTTCATTTTGAGATTTTAAATCGCACAGATTTTTATGCATGGACAATTTATTTGATTTTATATTGATATACATTTATTTTTAAAATCAGTCTGAATGTGACTCGAAATTTCGCGATTAAAAACAGTTCAGACCGCACCGACATATGCAAAATTTCATATAAGTTTTTTAACCATGGCCACAATATGGGCTGTAATGCTAACAAAAAGAATATGGGCTCCAAAAAAACCCGTAAGAATTAGCAAATGGGCTGTAAACTATTTGAAATAATGGCAGATGGGTTGTATGCTGTTTTCCACAGATTTGAGGCTTTCCACAGATGGCATGTATACTGTTGGATGTCCATCCAACGGCCGTCGTGCTACGTCAATCTCTGCCCCTCCTGCTCCAGCCGCTCAAACAAGCGCCGGCGGGACTGCCTGCTCCCTCCTCCCCGCGGCGGGCTGTGCTGCCGCGCAGGCCTCACCGCCCTGCCATACTCCCATCGCTGGCCTAGCTATCCCTCTACTCACCCTCAGTCCCACACATGCTGTTATTCTGCGGCGACGGCAGACGAACCAGTAAACCCTCGTACTCCTCCGCGTGGGAAATAATTGCCGAGTATTCCCTGGCTCCGTGTCGTTCCCTTTCTAGGCCTCGCTTTCGTCCACTGCCCTGGTGCTCTTGGCGCGGCCTGGTCAACATGGTCAATGAACGACATCCATCGGAAGTGGACTGTACCTGGAGAGGCTGACAGCTGTTTCCACGGCCGCACGCAAGGAAATGCCTCCTTATTACGCGCAAAATAATGATTCCTCCACCTGACATCTGGGACCCACCGAAAGGGCCTCTGTATTTTGCGAAAAAAACGTTACCGCCGCTGACAGCTCGGACCCACCAACTATATCTTTGCACGCAAGGAAGTGCCTCCTTATTACGCCCAAAAAAAGAATACTCCCGCTGCTAGGTGGGACCCCGTATAGTGGGCCTACTAAGTTGACGGGGACGAAGGGCTTTGTCAACTTAGTCAATATGCACGATTCTAGCTCGACTGACTGTACGATGTCCATCCAACGGTCGTAGTGCTTCTTCAACCTCTGGTCTTCTTGCTCCAGCCGCCCAAAGCAGCGCCGGTTGTGCCGCCTGCTCCTGCCTCCCGTGGCCGGCTGTGCTGCCACGGAGGCCTCACCGCCCCCATACTACTCCCACCGCTGGCCAGGCCATCCCTCCACTCCACTCACCCACACCCCTTGTTATTCTGCGGCGACGGCAGCGCAGCCGAACCAGTGAACCCTCGTACTCCTCTCCGCGTGGGCATCCACTGCCGCGTCTTCCCCGGCTCCGCGTCGTACCCTTCCTAGGCCTCGCCGTCGTCCACCGCCGTGGTGCTCTCGGCGCGGCGTGGTCAATGTGGTCAATGACCGAATTCCATTGGAAGAATACTGTACATGGAGAGGCTGACAGCTGGGTCCATGGCAGCCGCAAGGAAGTGCCTCCTTATTACGCGGAAAATAATTATTCCTCCACCTGACAGCAGGGACCCACCGGACGGGCCACCAGAATTTCGCGAAAAAAACATTTGCCCCTAACTGCTAGGACCCACCTGACGGGCCACCGTATTTCACGAAAAAAATGTTCCCCTTGCTGTCAGCTTGGACCCACCGGAAGTGCCTCCTTATTACGCACAAAAAAATGAATACCCCCCAGCTAGGTGGGACCCACCTTGGTGGGAGGCTGGCTTGTGGGCCTACTAAGTTGACGGGGACGGAGGGCTTTGTCAACTTAGTCAATATAAATGATTCTAGCTCCAGTGACCGTATGATGTCCATCCAACGGCCGTAGTGCTTCTTCAACCTCTGGTCTTCTTGGTCCAGCCGCCCAAAGCAGCGCCGGTCGGGCCGCATGCTCCTGCCTCCCGTGGCCGGATGTGCTACCGCGGAGGCCTCACCGCCCCCTACTATTTCCACCACTGGCCAGGCCCTGCAACGACGGCAGCCTCACACCGCAGCCGAACCAGTGAACCCTCGTACTCCTCTCGACGCGGGCTTCCACTGCCGCGTCTTCCCCGGCTCCCCATCGTCCCCTTCCTAGGCCTCGCCATCGTCCACCGCCCTAGTGCTCTCGGTGCGGCGTGGCCAACGTGGTCAAGGAATGATTTCCATCGCACGTGGACTGTATGTGGAGAGGCTGACAGCTAGGTCCATGGCCGCAGCAAGGAAGTGCCTCCTTATTACGCGGAAAATAATTATTCCTCCACCAAACAGAGGGGACCCACCGGACGGGCCACCGTATTTTGCGAAAAAAGCGTTTCCCCCCTGACTGCTGGGACCCACCAGCTACACCTTCCCACGCAAGGAAGTGCGTCCGGGCAAAAAAAAATGATTCACCCCTTTGACTGCTGGGACCCATGAGCTATATTTTCGCACGCAAGGAAGTGCCTGACAGTCGGGACCCACCTGGTCGAAGCGTATGTAGCATTGTCATTCTGGTCGCGAACGTGTACGTACATACTGGTCGTTGTAGAGGCGCGCACGTGTCGTAGTAGAGGCGCGCACGTAGCATGTACACGTACGTACAACGGCGAGGGTGCAAGAAAGAAAATGTGGCCACGTATGTGTACATACGGGCGGGGTCTCGAACGCCTAGTCGCGCATACGTACGGCGAGGGCTCGTGTTCATGGGGAGGCAACAGAGTGTGTCGTGTTCATGGGGAGGCAACGGAATGCTCGTGTTCATGGGGAGGCAATGGAATGCATCATGTTCATGGGGAGGCAACGGAATGTGTCATGTTCATGGGGAGGCAACGAATTGCGTCGTGTTAATCGGGAGGCAACGGAATGCGTTGTGTTCATCGGGAGGCAACGGAACGCGTGGGAGCCAACTGGCTTGGACGGAACAGGCAATGGAAACAAGCCTAGCGTACCGCAGAACGGACGAAATGGACCTCCTATGGTCGAAACGGGGGTCCTGTTGATCGGCAGGGGTGTGGTGTACCGCAAAACGGAGGAAATGGACCTCCTACGGTCGAAACAGGGGTCCTGTTGATCGGGAGGGTGTGGCGTACCGCAAAACGGACGAAACGGACTTGTGTTGGAGCGCTATGGTCGAAACGGGGGGGGGGGGGGGGGGGGGGGGGGTGAGGCGTACCGCAAAACGGGACTCCACGGGATACTGTTCATCTCCACCGTCGACCTCCTCCAGCCTCCATGGGCTACCGTCGACCTCCTCCAGCCTCCACGGGCTCCTGTTCATCCAGCCTCCACCGCGCGCTACTCCACCGGCTACTGTTCAACCACCCCTCCACGGGCACCCCTCCATCGTCTATTGTTCATCTAGCCCTCCACACCATGGGGTCCTGTTCAACCACCCCTCCACGGCCACCCCTCCACCGTCTACTGTTCATCCAGCCCTCCACACCACGGGTTCCTCTTCATCCAGAGGCAACGCCACCGCTCACTGTTTATCCAAACCCCCCCGCAACACTCACTGTTCATCCTAGAGGCAGCATCGATCGGCTTCAGTTAGCAGCAGTAGCAAAGGAATCGCTCCATCGGGTTCAGTTAACAGCCATCGATCGATCGCTCGGGTTCAGTAACGCGTAGCCTGCAGTGCAATCGCTCGGGTTCAGTTAGAGCCCAACGCCTCACTCGGCTTCAGTTAGAGCCAACGCCTCGCACACACGCGCGTACGTACGAGAGAAACGCGCATCGCTCCGCCCCCGACCTCCCACTGTAACCGGCAACTCCCCGAAATTTTCATCCCCCTCGCTTCTACCACGGTTTTTTCCGTCATGGATGGCCCAAAGAATGTCATGCAGCTGCGTCTCCGGCCCGCCCAGGACGAAAAGCCCATTTTCTGTCATGATTTTTTGTCATAGAAGTAGGAGC
Organism: Triticum aestivum; assembly: GCF_018294505.1. Taxonomy (NCBI): domain Eukaryota; kingdom Viridiplantae; phylum Streptophyta; class Magnoliopsida; order Poales; family Poaceae; genus Triticum; species Triticum aestivum. The sequence goes on along the minus strand of NC_057804.1, from coordinate 113,199,301 downwards.
CCACCACATCTATGCTGATACCGGGTTTTGTCACAATTATCGTCATAGAAGTGTCATATGTATGAAAGAAAAAAATTCGTTCGGCCCAAAATATCACGGATGTGTCTTTTTTGGTAGTGGGGGTTGGTGTGTGTTTTCATATTCCTTTCTCTGATAGAAATCTTGGGATACTCTTGAAGTTCTTTGTGTTGGATTGAATATTATGATTCTAAGATTGTGTGATGCATATCGTATAATTGACCCATGGATACTTGTGGTGACATTGGAGTATCTAGGTGACATTAGGGTTTGATTGATGTGTGTCATATGGTGTTATTTTACTATGAACTCTATGGCTGTTTGTGACATTTATAGAAATAGCTCAATGGATTGATTGAAAAGAATAACTTTGAGGTGGTTTCATACCCTACAAGAAATTTCATCTTATGTTCTCCGTGATAGGAACTTTGGAGTGATTCTTTGTTGCACGTTGAGGGATTGTTATATGATCTAATTATGTTATCATTGTTGAGAGAACTTGCACTAGTGAAAGTATGAACCCTAGGCCTTGTTTCCAAGCATTGCAATACTGTTTTTGCTCACTTTTGTTACTAGTTACCTTGCTGTTTTTATATTTTCAGATTACAAAAACCTATATCTACTATCCATATACACTTGTATCACCATCTCTTCGCCGAACTAGTGCACCTATACAATTTACAATTGTATTGGGTGTGTTGGGGACACAAGAGACTCTTCGTTATTTGGTTGCAGGGTTGTTTGAGAGAGACCATCTTCATTTTATGCCTCCCACAGATTGATAAACCTTCGGTCATCCACTTGAGGGAAATTTGCTACTATCCTACAAAACGCTGTGCTTGGAGGCCCAACACGAGTCTACAATAAGAAGGTTCCATAGTAGACATCAGTTGCCAGTGATTCAATCGTTTCGCCTTCCCGTAATGCTCTCTTTGTAGAAAATTTACTGCCCTCTGCTTGGGACTCTGCCGTTGCTCCTTATCCACCTCTGTCTTGTCACTCGCCTTCATCTTGTCACCCAAACCCCTAAAACAAGGTCTCTCAATTGCTCCTTCGCACCAGTTCCCCTCCGGCAACATTGGCGACAATGGCATCATTCCCCTTCGATCCTACTCCATTACTACTCCCAGGCACACAAGCCATTGAGGTGGAGGGGAGGCCAGCGAGGGCTAGAGTCATCCATGGCGACATGCAGCCGTCAAATGAGAACCTATCCATCGCCACTATTGTGCCAATGCCCCAAGGTGAAGTTGCCTTTGTCAATGTCCAAGATGTTCTCAGTGATCTTTTGATTTTGCAACGGGTGTTGTTCTTGTCAATCTCCAAACGTCCTTTTGGTCAAGCTTTTGTTAGATGCAATAGTAAGGCAGACAGAGATTCATTGGTTAGTAGGAGCCCGCACCCTTCCGATGATATCCACATCATCTTTCAAAAGCATGACCAGGGCATGAACTGGAAAAAAATCCAATCTTGCTAGGGATTTCTGCTGCTTCTGGTTGAGTTTCCAGCAGATCTTCGTTGCATGATAGAACTCAATAATGATGTCTCCAGTTTTGGCAAGCTTTTATCCTGGGATAGAGTCAAATCTCCAGATGCTGAAGTGGTTGTAAAAGTGTGGATTGATGCTCTTAGAGATGTTCCAATCAGTTTGATGTGACAGGTGATACACATTTTCAAGGAGAATCATGGACATGCCTCGCCATCATTTCTAAGGAAGAACTCGTTGGAGATGGACCTCTAGAGGAGGACCCCATTCCTGTGGATGGAAATCCACACCCTAGACCACCAGAGCAACATCATCACCCAAACCAGCACAACTTGTTTCTAGGTCCTATGCCAAAACATGAGCGGAACAACGAGAACAATATAGATCCAGCCAATAATCAAAATAACCAGCAAGAGGATGTAGATTTTGAAGAAGATCAAGGATGGGACCACCGGGCAATGCCTCCAAATAACAACCATGTTATTCAAGGAGAAGCTTTTCTGGAGCTGAATGACTTGTTGGGTCATGAGCAGCATGATGGAGCTCCACACGCAATTGAGATGGAGCACAGTGGTTGATACGTGTCCGTCCTATCTATAATTTTTGATTGTTTCATGCCAATATTTTACAACTTTTATACATTTTTGGCAACATTCTATATGATTTATTTGGACTAACATATTGATCCAGTGCCAAGTGCCAGTTCCTGTTTGTTGCATGTTTTTTGTTTCGTAGAAAATCCATATCAAACGAAGTCCAAAAGCGAAAAAAATTTATAGAGAATTATTTTGGAATATATGTGATTTTTGGGACATGGAACCAATGCAAACGGGGGCCCATAGTGACCACAACCCTTATGCCCTCCTCGAAAGTCGGTTGGGGCCCTTCTTCTGGCGCGAGAAAGATACTTTATGGAAAAAATCATGTAAAAATTTGAGCGCAATCGGAGTTACGAATCTCCGGGAATTTTAGAAACCGTGAAGGTCCAGATCTAGGGAATGCGAAATAGAAGAGAACATAGATTGTGGCAAGGATCGTGACGGCGATCTACATCAACAATCTTGCTACCGTCAACACCAACTCTCTCCCCCTCTATGAAGCGGTGTAACACCCCTTCTCCCCGATGTAATCTCTACTTAAACATGGTGCTCAACTCCATATATTATTTCCCAATGATCTATGGTTATCCTATGTGTTAATCATGATCCTGGTTGGTATGATTGTATATTTTATTTATGGTCCTGTCCTACGGTGCCCTTCGTATCGCGCAAACAGAGGGGCCCCTGTTGTAGGTTGTCGCAATATGTTCATGGTTTGCTTATTGTCGGTGTTGCGGGGATGGCAGTAGCCTAAACGCGGATAAGTGGGTTATGGCATATGGGAGTAAAGAGGACTTGATACTTAACGCTATGGTTGGGTTTCATGACCTTAATGATCTTTAGTAGTTGTGGATGCTTGCTAGGGGTCCAAACATAAGTGCATATGATCCAAGTAGAGAAAGTATGTTAGCTCATGCCTCCCCCTCATATAAAATCACAAGAATGATTACCGGTACTTGTTACACTACAAAAAAAAGACACACCCGTGACATTTTGGGCCGAACGAAAAAAAATTCTATCATACTTATGACACTTCTATGACGATAATTGTGACAAAACCCGGTATCATTATAGATGTGGCGGGCTCCTACTTCTATGACAAAAAATCATGACAGAAAATGGGATTTTCGTCCTGGGCGGGCCGGAGACGCAGCTGCATGATATTCTTTGGGCCGTCCATGATGGAAAAAACCATGGTAGAAGCGAGGGCAAGGAAAATTTGGGGGAGTTCCTGGTTACGGTGGGTGGTCGGGGGACGAGCGATGCACGTTTCTCTCATACACGTACGCGCGTGGATGCCCACGCGTATAGGAGTATGAGGGTTCACTGGTTCGGTTGCGGTGTGAGGCTGTCGTCGCCACAGAATAACAGGGGGTGTGCATGAGTAGAGGGATGGCCTGGCCAGTAGTGGGAGTAGTAGGGGGCGGTGAGGCCTCCGCGACATCACAGCCGGCCACGGGAGGCAGGAGCATGCGGCACGACCGGCGCTGGTTTGGGTAGCTGGAGCAAGAAGACCAGAGGTTGAAGTAGCACTACGGCCGTTGGATGGACATCGTACGGTCACTGGTGCTAGAATCATTCATATTGGCTAAGTTGACAAAGCCCTCCGTCCCCGTCAACTTAGCTAGCCCACAAGTCAGCCTTCCACTATGGTGGGTGCCAACTAACAGGGGGGTATTCATTTTTTTGTGCGTAATAAGGAGGCACTTCCTTGCGTGCAAAGATATATCTGGTGGGTCCGACCTGTCAGCGGGGGGAACGTTTTTTTCACGAAATACAGAGGCCTTTCTGGTGGGTCCCAGCTGTCAGGTGGAGGAATCATTATTTTGCGCGTAATAAGGATGCATTTCCTTGTGTGCGGCCGTGGACCCAGCTGTCAGCCTCTCCACGTGCAGTCCACGTCTGATGGTTGTCGTTCATTGACCATGTTGACCAGGCCGCGCCGAGAGCACCATGGCGGTGGATGACGGCGAGGCCTAGGAAGGGAACAACATGGAGTCGGGGAAGACTCAACAATGGTTGCCCACGCGGTGGGGAGTACGAGGGTATACTGGTCCGGCGGCTGTTGCCGAAAAATAACAGGAGGTGTCGGTGAGTAGAGGAATGCCCTGGCCAACAATGAAGTAGGGTGGGGTGGTGCGGCCTGTGCGGCAGCACAGCCGACCATGGGAGGGGGAGCAGGTAGTCCCACCGGCGCTGGTTTAGGCGGCTAGAGCAAGAAGATCAGATATTGAAGAAGCAGCACGGCCGTTGGATTAACATCCAACGGTCACTACTGCTAGAATTGTTTGTGGACTAAGTTGACAAAGCCTTTCGTACACTTCACCTAGTCGACCCACAAGTCAGCCTCCAAATCTGTCCCAAACAGCATACAACCCGAAATTTCTAGCCAGATTCAAATTAATTTTAAAACTAAATATACCTTAATTTAAATTTAATGAAATTTTACCCGCACAAAAACAATGAAATTTAAAATATCAAAACCCGAAAGAAAAAAATATTTTGGAACTAATTGCCTGTTTGCTGTATTTTTTCATTTTACAAACCATTTCTTATTACTCATAGCCCATTTCTTATTACTTATAGCCCATTTTCTGGGCAAAATGCATCCCTCCTTGTCTTGAAAGATTTCCGGCCCAGCAGGGCATAGAAAAGCAAGTAGGCCTACATTGGTTATTCTGCAAAAAAACAAAATAGCTGGCTAGCCATTTTTAGAAAGGAAAAAAACAAACTGGGCTAGTCATGTGCTAAACATATGAAATAAAAGCCTGGGCTAGACGGGCCACAGGTCCCTCACAACCCAGTTGATACCCTTCTCCGTCCCAAAAAAACAAAATTACTGCGCACGCTGCTGGGTCCCTACTGTCATCCTCACCATGTACAGTCATCTCCTTATTCCTCTCGGTTGTTGACCATGTTGACAACACCGGAGGGCGGCTTAGCGGCGAGCGAACCAAGGTGGAGGATGATGGTGAGGCCTCGGACGGGAGCGAACAGGAGCCGGGGAAGATGCTCAGAGTTTTAGGGTGCAATGTGGCCATGATGCGTGCACGGCAGCAGAGCCAGCCGTGGGAGGCGGGAGCAGGCGGTCCCGGCGGCGCTGGTTTGGCTTTGGCGGCTTGAGGAAGAAGAGACTGGAGAAACACGACAGACATTGAATGTTAATCCAACGGTCAAGGTTGGCACAATCATTTGTTTACTAAGTCGACACCAAGTAGCATACTTTTTTATATATAGGAAGAAAAGAAAAACTGGGCTCGTTCGCCTGATAACATTCCCGAAAGTGCGACCGTTCAATCTTGTGTCGCAACTAAAACTGAGATGAAAATGCGTTCGTCTGTCGTCCTCCTCATAGGGAACGTTCGCCACATAAGTGACTAGCACCCTTGGTTTTCAACCGAGAGGTCTTGGTTTCGAGTCCCAGGAACTCTCAATTTTGTCCTTCTTCCTTCCTTGCAAAAAAGGGAAAGAAAATCAAAGACTTGAGAAGGCGTACAGAACAAGCTAGCGTACCAGTAAAGAGACGCTGCTAAGTTTTAGAAAAAAGAGAGACGTGCTCCTATTGCTGGTTCGAGTCCAAACCTAGACTATGACTATATATGGTGCTATGCTACTCTGCAAGTAATGAAACTGACATATCCAACGTTCGCTTCTCCTCTTCTCTACTTACTCTGCCTAGCATCAGAAGCTCTGGCCGCAGCAACCATGTCCGCTGGCTGCTCATCCACCTGCTCTTCAGCAGCAGCAACCAGATATGCACCAAGTCGCCACCCGTACCATCGCCTGTGGGTCTCATCACACCCCCGCGGGCACGCGCTCCGCAGCGGATTGCTCATCGCAACCCGCTACCATTGGTGTGGTGCCACTACCGCAAATCATGCAGAGTCATCTGTCGCGTCTCAACCACAATTCTCAACCCTGGCCAAGTCTTCTACAGATGCCCGAATCATGGGGTAATAATATGTTTAAGTGTTGTTCTGCTGCTTTCAGTTGCTGATTTTTTAATAGTTTGGTTGATGATCTTCCAATTTGATTCGTGCAGAAAAGGGAAGATTTGTGTGATTTGTATTTCTGGGAAGTTGCTGATGTGGGGGAATGCAACTATGCTGATTATTTGGTTAGCCGAGGAATCCCAATACCAGCAGGTTGGGGTGTTGGACAAGTAACTGAAGGAATGGCAGAAGAGGAAGATGCAGAGCAGAAGGTTAAAGATGCAGTTCCTATGATCATGGCCAAGCAACAGCTGCTGGACGGCCTTGACAACAATGAGGAGATGAAAGAGCGTGTGAAGATAATGGGCAAAATCGATGTGCTCTGTAGGATGATTGTGTCTTTATTTGCAGTGTATGTAGCACTCGTGATGTATTCAGTGGCTATGACATGAGAACTTTGCTGAAACTAGTAATGAATCAAACATGTGTAGTAGGCTGGGCGTAGATTTGTGAACATATAATGATTTCTATTAACAGAAATCAGGGGGTATCCCCTTTTGCTCATAAATAAATAAATAGCAGAGGCCCTTTGGGTAATAAATAAATAAATTAGCAGAGGCCCTGTCGGGTCAGCTTTGTTCTCATTCGAAGACGTCGAGAAAATTGCAGTCGAACATCAAACTATGTCATCAAATTCAAGTTTCACAGCCAAATATGAGTACAACTAAACAACAATGTCATCATGTTTAAGTCATCATACAATCATCAAACACAAATCAGCATACATAACAAGTGATGTTCTCACAACAAAATACTAAACAACATGTTCATCAGGTTTCAGTTGTCATAGCAAACACAATTTCACATAGTACATAAAAAATGTCTTCTGATAGGCAAATACGACAAAAGCAATGTAATCATCATCCGCAGCAACAGCGTTAACATCTACGCCATGTGTATCACTCTGAATCGTAATTCCCCACGGTGTCATCTTCTTCTTCATCCTCAACGTCCTCAAATGTTGGCTTCTTCTTGATCAACTCTTGCATGCCCGCAGCACGACATGCAATCTTTTCGCCGGCGTCATTGACGTGATGGTTCTCAAAGATATTAGGAACATCTGTGTAATCTTGTACATCAGGAGCAGTGTAAGCATCATCTGTTGTGCAACTTCATTAAACGAATTCCTCTGCTCAAACCTTTGCAATACTCTCCAGTCATCGCTATGTGCAAATGTGTCTTCCAAGAAAAATATCTGTGTTGCTTGATTTGTCAAAATAAAAGGCTCGCTGGTCTGGTACGCCGCCTTGACATTGATAGATTTGAAATAATCATCAGCTCTAGGTTTTGCGATCCTAGAAAATGGGTTATACCAATGAGAGCACAACAGAACCACACACCGATGATCCTCGAAACTGGAGATATACTGCAACTGAACAATGTCTGTTATGTTAGCATACATTTCAGTTATCTCTTTGTCATACGTATCCATGCTCATGATGGCACTGTTTTGTGTCTTCCTGCCTTCGTCTCGTGCAAGGGTGTTGTAGCGCACATCTCCAACAACGCAAGATTTATAATGTCTTACCCGAGTATCAGGACCCATTGCTAGTGAGTAAAGGGCATCATCAACTGCCTGCCCATCCTCCCGCATCTTCTTAACCTATGGTTAGAAAATAGACAAGCTGATCATCTTATGTACTCAATATATTAAAAAAACTGACAGTGCAATTCAAAAGCTTACATGGCTGTTGAACCATTTCGCAAATCCTGACATAACCAGTTTGTCAATGTTTCTTGGATTTTGCGGCAGTAACTCCTTTTTGTAGATGTTGCACAACATAGAGATCGCGTCAAACATCTAAACATATAAGAATGTGCTGCAAGTTTAGTAGATTACGATGTATAAGCTGCAGTACTTAGCACTTACTTGATATAAGGTAGTATCTTAGGACAGTTATTCAACACATACCAAACCATTTTCTCAAAATCTTTAGGTTTGTCCTCTTGTTAACTCTTCCCTGTAACTCGAACAGAATAATCTAAAACATTGAGCCTGGGATTGTCTTCACCCACCTCTTTGCTAAGCTGATCAGCTGTTTCAATGTATTTTGAGCAGAATGTCAACGCTTCTGTAGCAATGTAGGCCTCTGCAATGGAACCCTCGGGTCTAGCTCTGTTCCTAACATAGCCCTTGAAAAGTGCCTAGCCGCCTTTCAATAGGGTACATCCAGCCATACTGTACTGGACCTCTAAGTAGTGCCTCATCAGGTAGATGAACAACCAAATGCACCATCACATCAAAGAAGGATAGAGAATATATCTTCTCAAGGTTGCATAGGATAGTTGGTATCTTGTCTCTAAGACGCTCCAAAGCATCTATCCTGATATTTCTACTGCAGAGTTCCCTGAAGAATTGTCCCAACTCTGCAAATACTTTGTATAAGTCAGGGCGGCCCAATCCTCTAAGGACAACAGGCAAAACCCTTTGAAGTAGGACGTAACAGTCATGAGTTTTCAACCCTTGTACCTTGTTTCCATCCGCACTGACTCTCCTTTCAGGGTTGGAAGCAAATCCATGTGGGAATCTCACACGTGACTGGACCTTGCAGAATTCTTTTCTTTTTACCTTGTCCAAGACGTACACAGCTGGTGCCATATCCCGTGGTTTACCTTCATCTTGCACCTGCAAATCTTGTCTGATACCCAGGTGTATCAAATCAATCCTAGATTTTAAGGTATCTTTCGTCTTGCCCTCAATATTAAGAAGTGTGTCGAAAATGGTGTCACATATATTTTTCTCGATGTGCATCACATCAAGATTATGCCGCAGATCCAAATCTTTCCAATACTCCAAGTCCCACAAAGTGGACCTGCGGGTAAACAATAATCTCTCTTCTGCTCTGTCACGCTTCCTTTTCCTGCTACCGTTGCTAGGATGGTTTCCTGGTGTAATATGCCTAACCTTCTCTAATTCCACTTGCAACTCATTGGAGGTGAGCCTCTTTGGTGCATCATGGTTTTCATGCTTTGCATTGAACACATGTCTTCGGTATTTTCTAGGATGCGGCTTGTCCTTGGCAAGGAAACGGCGGTGTCCAATGTAACATATCTTGCTAAGTATTGCGTATGACAGCGGATTCCTGTCAGAGCAAACACATGCATTGTAACCATGTGTCGTTCGCCCTGACATAGTGCCCAAAGCCGGATAATCATGGATGCACCAAATTATAACATCACGCAGAAAGAAATCAGCTGGTGGGCTGCTATATAGGTCTCGAGTGAGAACACCCCTTCATAGCTATGTAAGTTCCTCCACAAGAGGCTCCATGAACAAATTAAAATCCTTTACAGGACTTTTTGGACCTGGGATGAGCAAGGCCATCATGTAGTTTGATTGTTTGGTGCAGACATTTGGAGGCATGTTTTAAGGGATAACAAGCACTGGCCACATGCTATATGTGGTGCTCTGGTGGCCAAATGGGTTAAATCCATCTGAAGCTAAGCCAAGTCTAATGTTTCTCGGGTCAGTAGCAAACTTTTTGTGTTTATGATTGAAGCTTTTCCACTCACTACCATGAGATGGATGGCTCATTACATTCTGATCTATCTACTCCTGGTTCCTAGAATGCCACAGTACATCCTCTCTTGTTTCAGCATCATGAAAGAACCTCTGCAATCTTGGTATAATTGGAAAATGTCCAGAACATTATGAGGAATCCGCTTCGCAGCATTGCCATCTTTCCATCTTGATGATTTGCATTTCGGGCATTCACTTAAGTTGGCGGAATGCACGAGTATTTCGTAGCATTGTTTCAATGTTGGTCAAACTCACTGGCTCTGCCACCACCACCTCCTCCTCCTCTTCCACATGAGCATCAGGCACATCAACATGGTGATCTGTTGATTCCACGTAGTCAATAACATTGATGTTCACAGCTTCACCATGATGAACCCACCTAGTATATGTGACCGACATCCCATACAAGTGTAGATGATTTTGCATAGTTGACTGGGGTCTTGTAAATGAATTCATACAACTGCTACACGGGCAGAGCACATCTGATTTCGGACCATCGTACTCAGCTCTTATAAAGTTCATGAAGTTTTCAACCCCCTCGACATATGCAGTGGAGAATCTTCTAGCAAAAGTTATCCAAGTCCTGTCCATCTATCAGACATACAAATTAGTTCTTCTACTAGATATTACAGGAAAGGCATATATGTTTTTTATGAAGTCCAGAAAAAAATACCTAGGTCGATGTCTAAAGCTATGGCAAGATATTTGGACGAGCAGATCTAAGTAACAAAATATATGTAAAGCTAATTCAGCAAACAAATTTGAGTGCTAAATTATGGCAGGCTGTTTCAGCAGTCAATGAGGCCGAGCACATAGCCATCAAACTATCGAAGGCCATCGCAGCAACAAAGATCGAGTATAAAATGGTGTAGAGCTATTTCACCTAACAGATTGGCTACTAGACCATGGCAATCAATGTCATAATAAATATATGGCAGGATATTTTAGCAACTAATCGGCCTTGGCATGCTGAGATAAGATTGAGTGCAGAACAGGGCAAGGAAGCTTCTTAAGCAGAGCATATTGACTGTAAACTACTTCGGCAAACAGTGAGATTAACAACGTCTACCAGCTAACATTCAGCGCTACACCGACATGCACGGGTCCTCAGTCTAGAATACGCGTACCGTGGGAGAAGCTGACCGCCGTGCGTCTGCACACGAACGTCGCCAGCGGTGGCAGCGCTGACCGTCGTGCGCCTCCACAAGAACGTCGCCAGCGGTGGCGGCCAGACTCGAGGACGACAGTCTATGAGAGCATACTGTGGGAGCGAGAGGATCGCCATGCGTCTCCTCGATGAACTGCGGCACCGACGTATTGGCGCGGCGGGGAGGGCGGCTTTGGCAGAGCGAATGGAGTGGAGGGGGCGGGGGAGGGGGGTTTGGGGAATATTATTGGCTAGTTGGTCGAAGGGCGGTTGAATCTAGGATCTGGGGGGAATTTTTGGGTGGGGGAGGATTTTTGCGCGGTGGGCGGGGGGAGTTTGGCGCATGGTCGGTTTCTCCAAGAGTACTCCCACATGTCAGTGAAGAGGCAAGCCGAAGCGCGTTCCATTTGCATGAGCCGTATGCAGGATCGAACGTGTGTGGGTGCAATGCGACCGTGACAGGGGTGCTGTGAGTGTACCGCCTTTTTCCTTTTAAACTAGGTGCTTTTCCCCCTAAAAAACTTGTTGCTTCGGGCGATCCATCGATACTACTACTAGTAAGTCGGTAATCCCGACCAAAACAGCGCGGCCGGTTCTTTTCCCGCGTGATATGCTGGGAGGTTGGCTTAGTTGTTTTTTTAGGACGAGTAATGTTACACATACGTAATCCCAGTTATGTAATTAACGTAATGTGAAACGTGTGAGCTATTGATTGTAGATTGGGGGGAGGGAGGGGCCCACTGTCGGTGTCAAAACCGGCGGATCTCGGGTAGGGGGTCTTGAACTGTGCGTCTAAGGCTAATGGTAACAGGAGGTGGGGGACACAATGTTTACCCATGTTCGGGCCCTCTCTATGGAGGTAATACCCTACTTCCTGCTTGATTGATCTTGATGAATATGAGTATTACAAGAGTTGATCTACCACGAGATGGTAATGGCTAAACCCTAGAAGTCTAGCCTGGGAGGTTATGATTGTTGTGGCTAAACCCTAGAAGTCTAGACCCTCTGGTTTATATAAACACTAGGGGGGCTAGGGTTGTACAAAGTCGGTTACAGAGAAAGGAATCTACATATCCGAATCGCCAAGCTTTCCTTCCATGCAAAGGAGAGTCCCATCCGGACACGGGACAAAGTATTCTATCTTGTATCTTCATAGTCCAACAGTCCGACCACGGTATATAGTCCGGCTGTTCGAGGACCCCTTAATCCAGGACTCCCTCAGTAGCCCCTGAACCAGGCTTCAATGACGATGAGTCCGGCGCGCAGATCGTCTTCGGCATTGCAAGGCGGGTTCCTTCTCCGAATACTCCAACATAGCCTTCCGAACATAGAAAATGTGTCTGGCTCTGCAAAACAACTACCACACACAACCGTAGAGAGTATAATATTTGACGAGTCCAATCCGCTGACAACTTTTTGTAGTGTGACATCATGCCACTACCCGGTCATTATTTGAACCGTTTTCTAGCCCGCCGCTCCGTATTTCGAGGTGCGGCTTCATTGGCACGTCTTGTCAAAGCAGAGGTCGTGTCCCCTTATCACAGGATTCTCATCAATACAACCGTGTCATCTGCACGACGCTTGGGAAATAGGCAAATTTTAAGGCGAGTGGGGAGGCGCATGACTTTCACTGCCTTTATAAAGGGATAAGGATCCATCCTCTTTCACCCATGCCTCCTCCTTCCTCTGCCCATCCATCCTTGAGCTCCAGCGCCCAAGCTCTCGCCTTCTCTGCCCAAAAAGCACTCCAATCATGTCTGGATCCGGAGCAGGAGGCAAGTGGATGGCCTCCATCAAGAAGAAGGACATCAAGAAGCTCCGGGAGGCCGAGTACTAATGACCCACAAGTATAGGGGATCTATCGTAGTCCTTTCAATAAGTAAGAGTGTCGAACCCAACGAGGAGCAGAAGGAAATGACAAGCGGTTTTCAGTAAGGTATTCTCTACAAGCACTGAAATTGTAGGTAACAGATAGTTTTGTGATAAGATAATTTGTAACGGGTAACAAGCAATGAAAGTAAATAAAGTGCAGCAAGGTGGCCCAATCCTTTTTGTAGCAAAGGACAAGCCTGGACAATTTCTTATAATGAGAAAAGCGCTCCCGAGGACACATGGGAATTATCGTCAAGCTAGTTTTCATCACGCTCATATGATTCGCGTTCGTACTTTGATAATTTGATATGTGGGTGGACCGGTGCTTGGGTACTGCCCTTTCTTGGACAAGCATCCCACTTATGATTAACCCCTATTGCAAGCATCCGCAACTACAAAAGAAGTATTAAGGTAAACCTAACCATAGCATGAAACTAGTGGATCCAAATCAGCCCCTTACGAAGCAACGCATAAACTAGGGTTTAAGCTTCTGTCACTCTAGCAACCCATCATCTACTTATTACTTCCCAATGCCTTCCACTAGGCCCAAATAATGGTGAAGTGTCATGTAGTCGACGTTCACATAACACCACTAGAGGAAGACAACATACATCTCATCAAAATATCGAACGAATACCAAATTCACATGACTACTAATAGCAAGACTTCACCCATTTCCTCAAGAACAAACGTAACTACTCACAAAGCATATTCATGTTCATGATCAGAGGAGTATTAATATGCATTAAGGATATGAACATAAGATCTTCCACCAAATAAACCAATTAGCATCAACTACAAGGAGTAATCAACACTACTAGCAACCCATAGGTACCAATTTGTAGTTTTGGATACAAGATTCGATACAAGAGATGAACTAGGGTTTTGAGAGGAGATGGTGCTGGTGAAGATGTTGATGGAGATTGACCCCCCCTCCCGATGAGAGGATCATTGGTGATGACGACGGTGATGATTTCCCCCTCCCGGAGGGAACTTTCCCCAGCAGAACAGCTTCGCCGGAGCCCTAGATTGGTTCCGCCAAGGTTCCGCCTCGTGGCGGTGGAGTTTCGTCCCATAAGCTTTCTTATGATTTTTTCCAGGGTAGGAGACTTCATTTAGCAGAAGATGGGCACCGGAGGGCCACCAGGGGGCCCACGAGACAGGGGGCGCGCCTAGTAGGGGGGCGCGCCCCCCACCCTCGTGGCCAGGGTGTGGGGCCCCTCTGGTAATTTCTTTGCTCAATAATTCTTATTAATTCCAAAAATGACTTTCGTGGAGTTTCAGGACTTTTGGAGCTATGAAGAATAGGTTTCCAATATTTGCTCCTTTTCCAGCCCAGAATTCCAGGTGCCGGCGTTCTCCCTCTTCATGATAAACCTTGTAAAATAAGAGAGAATAGCCATATGTATTGTGACATAACGTGTAATAACAGTCCATAATGCAATAAATATTGATATAAAAGCACGATGCAAAATGGACGTATCAACTCCCCCAAGCTTAGACCTCGCTTGTCCTCAAGTGGAAGCCGAAATCAAAAAATATGTCCACATGTTTAGAGATAGAGGTGTCGATAAAAATAAAATACGGACATGAGGGCATCATGATCATTCTTATAATAACAACATATATAGATTTTGTTATATGATTTCTTATGCTCGAGTAACAATCTATTCACAATGTCAAGTATGGTTCAGAAACTTCATTGAGAACTAACAAACTATAATCTCAGTCATCGAAGCAATTGCAATTTATCATAACATCGGAAAGAGTCAAAAATAGAGCTTTTCAGCAAGTCCACATACTCAACTATCATGTAGTCTTCTACAATTGCTAACACTCACGCAATACTTATGGTTCTGGAGTTTTAATCGGACACTGAGAAAGATAGGGGCTTATAATGTTGCCTCCCAACGTATTCACCTTTGGGTGATGTCAACAATAATAGATCATGCTAACTTACATCCAATTGTATATATATATGAGGATCTTTCCAACACGAGGTGCTTGCCAAAGGATAAAATGAAAAAGGGAAAGGTGAAGATCACCTTGATTCTTGCATAATGTAAAAGACATAAAGTAAAAGATAGGCCCTTCGCAGAGGGAAGCAGAGGTTGTCATGTGCTTTTAGGGTTGGATGCACAAAATCTTAATGCAAAAGAACGTCACTTTATATTGCCACTTGTGATATGAACCTTTATTATGCAGTCCGTCGCTTTTATTACTTCCATATCACACAATCGTATAAAGCTTATTTTCTCCGCACTAATAAGTCATACATATTTAGAGAGCAATTTTTATTGCTTGCAACATGACAACTTACTTGAAGGATCTTACTCAATCCATAGGTAGGTATGGTGGACTCTCATGGCAAAACTGGGTTTAAGGATATTTGGAAGCACAAGTAGTATCTCTACTTGGTGCAAGGAATTTGGCTAGCATGAGGGGGAAAGGCAAGCTCAACATGTTGGACGATCCATGACAATATACTTTAACTAAGATGTGAGAAAACATAACCCATTACGTTGTCTTCCTTGTCCAACCTCAACTCTTTAGCATGTCATACTTTACTGAGTGCTCACAATCACAAAAGATGTCCCAGATAGTATATTTATATGTGAAAACCTCTCTTTCTTTATTACTTCCTATTAATTGCAACGATGACCAAAACTATGTTTGCCAACTCTCAACAACTTTTAAGCCCCATACTCTTTATGTGTGAAGTCATTACTATCCATAAGATCAATATGGACTCTTTTATTCTTTTTATTCTTTCTATTTTCTCAAGATCATAGCAAGATAGAAAATCCCTTGACTCAACACTAATCTTTATTATATAGCTCACAAACTCGATTACAAAGAGGCACAAAGCAAAACTCAAAACTAATTCATACCAAAACTTTATTCTACTAGATCAAGATATTACTAAAAGGATCGAACTAAGTAAAAACGGTAAAGATAGGAGTGTGATGGTGATACGATACCGGTGCACCTCCCCCAAGCTTGGCAGTTGCCAAGGGGAGTTCCCATAACCATGTGATTATGTCCTCGGAGGTGATGAAGGTGGTGATGATGCTGGTGGATAATCGCACATCGAGCGTAGAAGCTCCTCCAACTTGCAGATAATGCCCTTGAGTGCGACAATATGATCCTTCAACAAAATATTTTCCCGTGTGAGATACTTGTTCTGTATGCGAGCTAACTCAATCATCTTGAAAGCTTCAATCTCAGTTGGGGTAAAGAGGTTAGGTAGAGGTTGAGAAATGTTTTCTTCTTCCGCCACCAGAGCTCGATCCTCCATGGCCTTCTTGATCGCTTCATCCATGTTGATCTCCTCCGGTTCTTCTCTTTTCAGCTCTATCTTCAATAGCCAAGCATCCTTGTATTCATTGTTGAAGGAGGGTGACGTCATGATGCTCTAGATCTGTCAGAAAAACAGCTCGAAACAAAAACAGAAGATTTTTGCGTGATACGGTGGTCAAAACCTTCGGGAGATTATATAACGAATTTTTACCGACCAAAAGAAGTATCGTGCACGAAAACGGAGTCCGGAGGGCACACGAGGTGCCCATGAGGCAGGGGCGCGCCCAGTAGGGGTGGGCGCACCATCCACCCTCGTGGAGGCCTCGTGGCCTTTCCGTACTACTTCTTATTTTCCTAAATTCTTAAATATTCCAAAATGGAGAAAAATTGCCATTAGAATTGTTTGGGAGTCGGTTTACTTACCGTACCACATACCAATTCCTTTTCAGAGTCTGAAAGATTCTAGAAAGTGTCCCTTATGTATTCCTCCGGGGTTACGGTTTCAATAATATTAGTTTCAACATTTATAGGATTACCTGATATATAATGTTTGATTCTTTGACCATTCACCACCTTCGGGTTTGTGCCTTCGAAGTTGTTGATTTTTATGGCACCGGAACGATAAACCTCCTCGATAACGTAAGGACCTTCCCACTTAGAGATAAGTTTTCCTGCAAAAAATCTTAAACGAGAGTTGAATAGCAACACATAATCACCTACGTTAAACTCACGCTTTTGTATCCCTTTGTCATGCCATCTTTTAACTTTTTCTTTAAACAACTTGGCATTCTCGTAGGCTTGGGTTCTCCATTCATCAAGTGAGCTAATGTCAAATAACCTCTTCTCACCGGCAAGTTTGAAATCATAGTTGAGCTCTTTAATAGCCCAATATGCCTTATGTTCAAGTTCGAGAGGTAGGTGACATGCTTTTCCATAAACCATCTTATACGGAGACATACCCATGGAATTTTTATATGCAGTTCTATAGGCCCACA
This sequence comes from Triticum aestivum, assembly GCF_018294505.1. Classification (NCBI taxonomy): domain Eukaryota; kingdom Viridiplantae; phylum Streptophyta; class Magnoliopsida; order Poales; family Poaceae; genus Triticum; species Triticum aestivum. The sequence goes on along the minus strand of NC_057804.1, from coordinate 113,182,372 downwards.
ATGCATCATCATGTTTCTTGGACCAATTCTTTCTAGATCTATTAACAGTCTTTTGCAAAATTAATTTGAGCTCTCTATTACTCAACTCTACTTGACCACTAGACTGCAGGTGATAAGGAGATGCAACTCTATGATTAACATCATACTTAGCAAGCATTTTACGAAAAGCACCATGAATAAAATGTGAGCCACCATCAGTCATGAAGTATCTAGGGACTCCAAAGCTCGGAAAAAATAACTTATTTAAGCATCTTAATAGAGGTGTTATGATCAGCACTACTAGTTGGAATAGCTTCTACCCACTTAGTAACGTAATCAACAGCAACTAAAATATGTGTATATCCATTAGAGGCAGGAAAAGGTCCCATATAATCAAAGCCCCAAACATCAAATGGTTCAATAACAAGAGAATAATTCATAGGCATTTCTTGCCGTCTACTAATATTACCAATTCTTTGACATTCATCACAAGACAAGACAAACTTACGGGCATCTTTGAAGAGAGTAGGCCAATAAAAACCGGATTGCAATACCTTATGTGCAGTTCTATCTCCAGCGTGGTGTCCTCCATATGGTTCGGAGTGACACTTGCGTAGGATCTGTTCCTGTTCATGCTCAGGTACACAACGTCTAATAACACCATCTACTCCTTCTTTATAAAGGTGTGGGTCATCCCAGAAGTAATGTCTTAAATCATAAAAGAACTTTTCTTTTGCTGGTATGTGAAACTAGGTGGTATAAATTTAGCAACAATGTAATTAGCATAATCAGCATACCATGGAGCAGTACGAGAAACATTAATGACCACTAATTGTTCATTAGGAAAGCTATCATCAATAGGTAGTTGGTCATCAAGAACATTCTCTAGCCTAGACTGGTTGTCTGCAACGGGGTTCTCTGCTCCCTTTCTATCAATAATATGCAAATCAAATTCTTGGAGCAAGAGGACCCATCTAATAAGTCTAGGTTTAGCATCTTTCTTTTTCATAAGATATATAATAGTAGCATGATCAGTGTGAATAGTTACTTTAGAATCAACAATATAAGGTCTAAACTTATCACATGCAAAAACAACTGCTAAGAATTCCTTTTCAGTAGTAGCATAATTTCTTGGGCAATGTCAAGAGTTTTACTAGCATACTGGATAACATTTAATTTCTTATCAACTCTTTGCCCTAGAACAGCACCTACAACATAATCACTAGCATCACACATAATTTCAAAGGGTAAATTCCAATCAGGTGGCTGAACAATAGGTGCAGTGATCAAAGCTTTCTTAAGTATTTCAAATGCTTCTACACAATCATCATCAAAAACAAAAGGAATATCTTTTTGCAATAAATTAGTCAGAGGCCTAGGGATTTTAGAAAAGTCCTTCATGAACCTCCTATAAAAACCGGCATGACCAAGGAAACTTCTTATACCTTTAATGTCCTTGGGACACGACATCTTTTCAATAGCATCAACTTTAGCTTTATCAACTTCAATACCTCTTTCAGAAATTTTATGCCCCAAGACAATGCCTTCATTAACCATAAAGTGGCACTTTTCCCAATTCAAGACGAGACTAGTGTCTTCACATCTCTGCAAAACTCGATCAAGGTTGCTCAAGCAATCATCAAAAGAGGATCCATAAACGGAGAAATCATCCATGAATACCTCACAAATCTTTTCACAAAAGTCAGAGAATATAGCCATCATGCATCTTTGAAAGGTAGCAGGTGCATTACATAAACCAAAAGGCATACGTCTATAAGCAAAAGTACCGAAAGGGCAAGTAAAAGTAGTTTTTGATTGATCTTCCGCCGACACAGGTATTTGAGAGAAACCAGAATAACCATCTAGAAAGCAGAAATGTGTATGTTTGGATAGTCTTTCTAGCATTTGATCAATAAAAGGTAAAGGGTAATGATCTTTCTTAGTAGCTTTATTTAATTTATGGAAATCAATTACCATCCTATAACCTGTAATAATTCTTTGCGGAATCAATTCATCTTTATCATTAGGAACAACAGTAATACCTCCCTTCTTAGGGACGCAATGGACAGGACTTACCCAATCACTATCAGCAACGGGATAAATTATACCTGCCTCAAGGAGCTTTAGTATCTCCTTTCTTACCACTTCTTCATCTTAGGATTTAACCGTTGTTGATGATCTCTAACTGGTTTGGAGCCTTTGTCCAATTTAATTTTGTGTTGGCATAGAGTGGGACTAATGCCTTTAAGATCGTCGAGAGTATATCCAATAGCAGCACGGTGCTTCTTCAGAGTTTTCAATAATCTTTCCTCTTCCTGCTCTGAAAGGTTAGCACTAATAATAACAGGATATATCTTCTTTTCATCAAGATAAGCATATTTAAGATTATCAGGTAAAGGTTTAAGCTCAAACACGGGATCACCCTTGGGTGGAGGAGGATCCCCTAGGATTTCAACAGGTAAGTTGTGTTTCACAATAGGACCCTGTTGAAGTAATACTTCATCTATTTCCCTTCTTTCATTCATAAACATATCATTTTCATGGTCTAGCAAATATTGTTATAACGGATCAGTAGGAGGCACGGCAATAGAAGCAAGACCAATAATTTCATCCTTACTAGGCAATTCTTTATCATGGGGTTGTCTACGAAATTTAGCAAAATTAAACTCATGAGACATATCTCCTAAGCCAATCGTAACAACATCCTTTTTGCAATCTATCCTAGCATTAACAGTATTCAAGAAGGGTCTACCAAATATAATGGGACAAAAGCTATCTTGTGGGGAACCAAGAACAAGAAAATCAGCAGGATATTTAACTTTCCCACACAAGACTTCAACATCTCTAACAATCCCAACTGGTGAAATAGTATCTCTATTGGCAAGCTTAATTGTAACATCAATATCTTCTAACTCAGCAGGTGCAATATCATGCATAATTTCATTATATAAGGAAATAGGTATTGCACTAGCACTAGCACCCATATCACATAAGCCATGATAACAATGATCTCCTATTTTAACAGAAATAACAGGCATGCCTACAACAGGTCTATGTATCTTAGCATCGGGTTTAGCAATATTAGCAGGTTCCTCACAGAAGTAAATAACATGTCCATCTATATTATCAGCCAAGAGATCTTTAACCATAGAAATACTAGGTTCAACTTTATTTTGCTCAGGAGGTGTATATGTTCTAGTATTACTTTTATGAACTACAGTTGAAGCTTTAGCATGATCCTTTATCCTAACAGGGAAAGGCGGTTTCTCAACATAAGTAGTAGGAACAATAGGATCGTTATAAGTGATAGTCTTTTCTTCAACTATAATAGGTGCAACTACTTTTACTTCAGTGGGAGGATTATATTTAAACCACTTCTCGTTAGGGAGATCAATGTGAGTAGCAAAAGATTCACAGAAAGAAGCTACTAAGTCAAGTCCATATTTAGCGCTAAATCCACGAAAAGCATCGGTATCCATACAAGATTTAACATAATCAAACTTAGGTGCCATACCTGACTCCTTACCATCATTGGAACCCCAATCTTTAGAGTTGCGTTTAATTCTTTCCAATAAGTCCCACTTGAATTCAATAGTCTTCAACATATAAGAACCAGCACAAGAAGTATCGAGCATGGTGCGATCATTGGGAGAAAGCTGAGCATAATTTTTTTGAATAATCATATCTCTTGAGAGCTCATGATTGGGGCATGAATATAACATTGAATTTAGCTTCCCCCAAGCTTGAGCGATGCTTTCTCCTTCGCGTGGCCAAAAATTATATATGTAATTACGATCACGATGAACAAGATGCATAGGATAGAACTTCTGGTGAAATTCCAGCTTCAATCGTTTATAGTCCCAAGACCCCGTATCATCACATAGCCTATGCCATGTCAATGCATCTCCCTTCAAAGATAAAGGGAAGACCTTCCTCTTAACAACATCATCGGGTATCCCTGCAAGCTTAAATATCCACAAACTTCATCCATATAGATAAGGTGTAAACCGGGATGCAATGTTCCATCTCCTGCTAAGGGATTAGCTAGCAGTTTCTCTATCATACTCGAAGGAATTTCAAAGTAAACATTTTCAGTAGGTTCAGTAGGTTGAGGAGCAACTCTTTGCTCTACTGGCCGGGGCGAAGATGCCCCGAACAAGCCCCTCAAAGGATTAGTTTCCATAGTAACAAGTGACAGAAAATTTCAGCACACTATATAAATGTTTCCTTACCAAGTTCCACTCACCAAAGGTGCTTCACTCCCCGGCAACGGTGCCAGAAAAGAGTCTTGATGACCCACAAGTATAGGGGATCTATCGTAGTCCTTTCGATAAGTAAGAGTGTCGAACCCAACGAGGAGCAGAAGGAAATTACAAGCGGTTTTCAGTAAGGTATTCTCTGCAAGCACTGAAATTGTAGGTAACAGATAGTTTTGTGATAAGATAATTTGTAACGGGTAACAAGCAATGAAAGTAAATAAAGTGCAGCAAGGTGGCCCAATCCTTTTTGTAGCAAAGGACAAGCCTGGACAATTTCTTGTAATGAGAAAAGCGCTCCCGAGGACACATGGGAATTATCGTCAAGCTAGTTTTCATCACGCTCATATGATTCGCGTTTGGTACTTTGATAATTTGATATGTGGGTGGACCGGTGCTTGGGTGCTGTCCTTTCTTGGACAAGCATCCCACTTATGATTAACCCCTATTGCAAGCATCCGCAACTACAAAACAAGTATTAAGGTCAACCTAACCATAGCATGAAACTAGTGGATCCAAATCAGCCCCTTACGAAGCAACGCATAAACTAGGGTTTAAGCTTCTGTCACTCTAGCAACCCATCATCTACTTATTACTTCCCAATGCCTTCCTCTAGGCCCAAATAATGGTGAAGTGTCATGTAGTCGATGTTCACATAACACCACTAGAGGAGAGACAACATACATCTCATCAAAATATCGAACGAATACCAAATTCACATGACTACTAATAGCAAGACTTCACCCATGTCCTCAGGAACAAACGTAACTACTCACAAAGCATATTCATGTTCATGATCAGAGGAGTATTAATATGCATAAGGATCTGAACATATGATCTTCCACCAAATAAACCAATTAGCATAAACTACAAGGAGTAATCAACACTACTAGCAACCCACAGGTACCAATTTGTGGTTTTGGATACAAGATTGGGTACAAGAGATGAACTAGGATTTTGAGAGGAGATGGTGCAGGTGATAATGTTGATGGAGATTGACCCCTTCCAGATGAGAGGATCGTTGGTGATGACGATGGTGATGATTTCCCCCTCCCGGAGGGAAGTTTCCCCGGCAGAACAGCTCCGCCGGAGCCCGAGATTGGTTCCGCCAAGGTTTTGCCTCGTGACGGTGGAGTTTCGTCCCGTAAGCTTGCTTATAATTTTTTCCAGGGTAAGAGACTTCATATAGCAGAAGATGGGCACCGGAGGGCCACCAGGGGGCCCACGAGACAGGGGGGCTCCCAGTAGGGGGGCGCGTCCCCCACCCTCATGGCCAGGGTGTGGTCCCCCTATGGTACTTTCTTTGCTCAATGATTCTTATTAATTCAAAAAATGACTTTCGTGGAGTTTCAGGACTTTTGGAGCTGTGAAGAATAGGTTTCCAATATTTGCTCCTTTTCCAGCCTAGAATTCCAGCTGCCGGCATTCTCCCTCTTCATGATAAACCTTGTAAAATAAGAGAGAATAGCCATAAGTATTGTGACATAATGTGTAATAACAGTCCATAATGCAATAAATATCGATATAAAAGCATGATGCAAAATGGACGTATCAGGTACCTAGCCAAGGAAATCGTTCACCGACTTCCAGCTAAGGGACAGATCGTCCCTACCCCAGAGCCCCATGAGAGGGTTGTGTTCCTCACACACGTCATCCGTGGGCTGGGATTCCCTCTCCACCCATTTGTTCACGGACTGATGTTTTACTACGGGCTGGACTTCCATGATTTGGCCCCCAAATCTATCCTCAACATCTCGGCATTTATTGTCGTGTGCGAGGCCTTCCTTCGCATCCCACCTAATTTTGGCCTATGGCTGAAGACCTTCAATGTGAAGCTGAAGGTGGTGAGCAGCCAACAAGCATAGTGCGGAGGCGCCATGGTGGGCAAGATGCCCAATGTCACCTGGCCCGAAGGCTCCTTTGTGGAGACTGTGAAAGGGTGGCAATCGGGGTGGTTCTACATCACTGAGCCACACGGCACCAATTGGGCGGCGACCCCCGCATTCTGATCTGGAGTCCCGATGCAGCTCACCTCCTGGCAAGAGAAGGGCCTGACCTAGGGCTCTTCGGATGAGCTAACAAGGCTCCAAACGTGTGTCCAGAACATGATAACCAAGAGAATCAAACTTGTCACCGTGATCCAGGTTATGCTCGTCCGCTGGATCCTTCCGTGCCAATGTCGGACCTTCTATTTGTGGGAGTTCGATCCGGACAAGCACCAGACGCAGCTAGAGCTCTTCGGCATGACACACGAAGACATCTGGAAGGTGCTCTTCAAGGCCGGTGAGACACCATCGCCCATGATCGAGAATCGTGGGCTTAGCTCAACTCGCCAGGCTAATCCGGTAAGTTCTTACAAGTTTTCAAGGTATACCCTTTACCAGTATATTTCAGGAAGGAATCTAAGCCTCCCTATCAATTTTAGGCCTGGATAGAGATAGCGGAGCGAATTAACTATCCGGCTCCACTGCCCGAAGACCCAGAAACCCCGCTTCTGACGAAGATGTTGTTTCTGGCGCCTTATGAGGTGCCGGAGAGGAAGGCCAAGGGGACCAGAGGTGGTCTCGGCCACAGGGGCGCTTCAGACGCAATGTCCGAAGACACTGAGGATCACTCCTCCATCACCGGAGACAACGAGGAAGAGGAGGAGGAAGAAGAAATCCATCTACCCCCCCCCCCCCCCCCGCCGGGAAAAAAAAGAAGAGGACAGCCTCCACGCACCTAGAGGCCGAGGCGTCCAAGAAGGGGAAAGCTTCCCTTCCAAACAACTCCGCCGCGGCCACCAACAGCAGTGCGGAGTGGGAGCCCAGGGCCAAGCCCCTGGCCAAATCGTAAGTGTCCGGATGCGGTAATTTATCCAGCCTTTTTTACTTTATTGTTCTTAATGTGTTGGATCACGCACTTGCAGTCCGGCTCGGTCCAACATCGAGCTATCCTCCTCTTCGAAGGGATTGCTGGACCCGTCGGCGATGGACATCGGGTCCCTTCCGATGGCCTCCTCTCCCAAGGCCACGGACAATACCGAGGTGTTGTCTCAAAGGATCTCAGGCCAGGGAGAGGCTCAGGAGGCCGTCCCGGTTGTGTCGGAGGGTGAAACCCCGGTTGCCGAACACATGGGGGAGCAAACCCCCATGGACACCGACGATGGGGGCCACATCCAATTCGGCCCCCAGCCGAATACAGCTCCGGAGACCCATATGGCTCCAGACTCAGGTAGGCCGCCTCTTTCAAAAGAGGGGGACAAGCCAACTCCACCGGTGACCTCTGTACATCCAGAGGCACTGGATAGATTACTGGAAGCGCTGCAAGGCGCTTCCATTGTGGAAGAACACCGTACCCTTATGGGTACGGTGATTGAGAGGGTCCAGTCTGCGAAAAGAGAATTGACTAAAGCCTGCACTAGCCTTCCAACAAGCTTTGAGGTAAGTAATGTAATTGTAAAAATAATGTCATAGTGTAGACAGTAGCCCCTGATACTCTGTCCGGTGTTCGGAAAGAAAAGCCAAACAAAGGATCAAAATAATTTTCGCACGAGTCTAACATAATATGTCTATGTGAATGAGTAGGCGTCGCTGCTGGCTGCGGCCGCTCATACTGCGGAGGTCTCCAGACTGAAGCAGAACCTGGAGCGGGCCGAGGAAGAGCTCGGCCTCGTGAAAAAGAAGCTGGAGGACAACCCAGGTATGTAGTAACCTGTGCATATATTTGGGAAGGATGAATGGTTCGTGCTGACTAAAGTGTCATCAACTTTATTAGGGGCCACGACCAAAGTGGCGTCCCTCAAGAAGGCGTTGGCCGAGGCCAAGGACAATGTGGCCAAGGAACACACCGCGCGCGAGAAGCAGGAGGCCCGGGTCAGCGAGGTCCAACAAGAGCTCTAGGACACCGTCAAGAAGTACGAGTCCTTGGAGCGCGATTTTAAGAATCAAGAGTCCAAACTTGCCAAGGCCCGCCAGAGCGCACAAGATGTCCGAGCCAAAGCCCCGGGCGCCCTCCAAGAAATCCAAGTGGCTAAGAAGATTACGGCGGGTAAGGCTTTCATTATGCAAACCAGATATGTGAAGGAAAGGTTCCTTTTACTTACCTGGATTTGGAGCTCTCTAGGGGCGTTTGTGGATCTGCCGCGCAGCATGTCAGACGCTGCCGAATTCTATCGAGCCGAAGAAGGGAGGTCAACGGAGAAGCTGTTCTGGTCGCAATACCTTGGACCAGAACATCCAGTGCCCTTTAGTGATCAGCTAAAATAGTTGGTCGAGCTGCATAAGGCGGCCGAACTAGACATGAAGGATTTGATAATCCAGCTATGGCCTGCCGAAGCCATGCCTAGCAGCTACTTCGGACTCGTGAAGCGGCTTGTCAGCGCCTGCCCTCGGCTTGAAGCCATCAAGCGGTCGGTCTGTATTGAAGGTCCATGGATGGCCTTTGCCCGTGCTAAGATGCATTGGGCGAAGATGGACGCCACGAAGCTGATGACCGAGGGGCCGCCTGAGGGCAAGGAGCACCGCCGACCCGAACTGTATTTTGACAGTGTCCTTGAGGGATCCCACCTTGTGGCAGAACAATGAGCTAATGATGTCATATTTCCATGAACGCACTCATGTTATCCCGTCCTATAATATTAAACAGATCCGTTACGTAATATAATGTCTGTTAGTTTTATAATTTTACCTCCTATGCGGCCGTTTATGAAATCTGAGAGTTGGCCAGTTGTCGGCTTCTGCCCCCACGTAGATAGTACGGGGGTGTCCGGGATAAATCTAAACACTCTTTACTCCATGTTTTGGTCCTTAAAGGAGCTGTTTAGCGCAACAAACAAGGCAATCGGACTATACGGCTTTATCACCCTCACTTAGCCATAGGAGTTTGACAATGAAAATTTTGGCGCAGCCCCTGGTGTTCGGAAGGCCGAACTCGGGGCACTATATACGCCTGATCGGATAAAAATTCGCATGATGCGGAAAAAATCTCTAAGGATTTTAAACCTCTCGAACAGCTGACCGGCTCTCGCCGCGTCATGACAGTCAGTTTTTGGCTTTCTCTATTGAGGTGCTCGTCCATAAGAACCGGGACACAATCGCAGTAGTTCTCCCTTTACTACCATAGCCGATATAGCGGAACGTAAGGTAGTAAGCAAGGATCCGGGCAACCCAACTATTGACCAAAGACATGATTCAGAGCCAATGCATATAATGCTATAAGTTCGGGGAGCTAAACTATATTGTAAAAGTGTTCAGACTATTGTGGGGCATGATGAAGCCCCTGGCGAAGTAGTGCGTACTAGAGTGTATGGGTGCAATAGATAAAAAATAAAAAGACAAGGAAAAAAATCAAGTAGTAAGGTGACGCCACAAATATTGAGCCGCAAACTATTTTCCATTGTAATTTGATTAATCTGTCAAGGCGTACTTGTACAAGTAATGCGATAAGCAAATAAGGCTATTTAACATGCCATGACCAAGGGCGAGCTGCGTGCGGGTATTTAAAACAGGTATAACAATCATTAGCAGAGACCACCTGGGGATTCCCATGAACGTCAAAGTTCCTTGCCTTCTTGGTGTATCCGTCGCATGATGGGTCCGATGATCAGGTTATCAGAAAAGCCTCGAGGAGAGAAAAACCTGAAAGAAAAAGAAAGAGTGAAGGTATGCGGATCCAGGGGTGGTTGCGCCACATTATGGACCATGGTCTATGTGCCTCCGTCCAGGCCCATGGTATTTTAAGTGCCTAGTTATGTACGCGTGGCACAAATGTCACCGCTTGATTGGGACTAGGATGGGGGCTGAATTGCTAGTCAAGCTCTGGATGAGCTAGACTGTCCTACTGTAGAGTAGTTCGGACTCGCTTGACGGTGTCCGGGAGTTTTACTACCGAATTGAGGTTCTTCCTAAAAAGGCTACTCTATACTTCTGCTGCAAGGGCCGCGGTGTGCTCCTCAGTACAGAGGGAGCATTCCGTATTTCCGTTGACCGTTATGACACCATGTGGTCCGGGCATCTTGAGCTTGAGGTAGGCGTAGTGCGGCACCACATTGAATCGAGCAAATGCGGTTCGTCCGAGCAGTGCATGATAGCCACTGCAGAAGGGGACGATATCAAAGATCAACTCTTCGCTTCGGAAATTATCCGGGGATCCGAAGACCACTTCCAGTGTGATTGAGTCCGTACAGCAGGCCTCCACACCTGGTATGACACCTTTAAAGGTAGTTTTTGTGGGTTTGATCCTTGAGGGATCAATACCCATTTTGCGCGCTGTATCCTGATAGAGCAGGTTCAGGCTGCTGCCACCATCCACGAGGACTCGCGTAAGGTGGAATCAATCAATAATTGGGTCGAGGACCAGTGTGGCCAAACCGCCATGACGGATACTGGTCGGATGGTCCCTGCGATCGAAGGTGATTGGACAGGACGACCATAGGTTGAACTTTGGGGCGACTGGCTCCATCGCATAGACGTCCCTGAGTGCACGCTTGCGCTCCTCTTGGGGATATGGGTGGCGTATATCATATTGACCGTTTTAACTTGGGGGGAATTTCTTCTGTCCCCCTGTGTTCGGTGGCTGGGGCTCCTCGTCATCATTATTGCTTTGCGACTCCTTTTCCTTGCTCTCAGCATTTAACTTGCCGGCCTGTTTGAAGATCCAACACACTCCGTTGGTATGATTGGCTGGTTTGTCAGGAGACCCGCGGATTTGACATGGACGGTCGAGTATGCGGTCCAAACTGGACGAGCCCAGATTATTTCTCTTAAATGGCTTCTTCCGCTGACCGGACTTAGAGCCACTGAATCCGGCGTTGACCGTCGTGTCTTCGGTGTTGTCACCATTGTTTCGACGCTTATGTCTATTGCGTCGGGGCTTGCCTTTGCTATTTCTGGCTTCAGAAGTGCCAGGTTTGTTTGTATTGTTATTGCTACGGGCTAGCCAGCTATGTTTGCCCGCACAGAAGCGGGTCATGAGTGTCGTAAGGGATGACATGGACTTCGGTTTTTCTTGGCCGAGGTGTCTGGCCAGCCATTCATCGCAGATGCTGTGCTTAAAGGCCGCTAGGGCATCAGCGTCCGGGCAGTCGACGATCTGGTTCTTTTTAGTTAGGAACCGAGTCCAGAATTTCTGGCTAACTCTCCGGGCTGTTGGATTATGTGACTTAGGTCATCAGCATCCGGAGGTCGGACAAATATGCCTTGGAAGTTGTCGAGGAAAGCGTCCTCCAATTCCTCCCAGCTGCCAATGGAGTTTTCGGGCAGACTATTCAATGATACGTCTTCATCGTATCTACTTTTCCAAACACTTTTGCCCCTGTTTTGGACTCTAACTTGGATGATTTGAATGAAACTAACCCGGACTAGCGCTATTTTCAGTAGAACTGCCATGGTGTTATTTTTGTGTAGAAATAAAAGTTCTCGGAATGACCTGAAAATCCACGGAGCAACTTTTTAGAATTTATAAAAAATACTGGCGAAAGAATCAATATCAGGGGGCCCACACCCTGTCCACGAGGGTGGGGGGGCGCCCCCTCCCCTAGGGCAAGCCCCCTGCCTCATGGGCCCCCTGGAGGTCCACCGACCTCAACTCCAACTCCATATATTTGCTTTTGCGGAGAAAAAAATCAGAGAGAAAGTTTCATCGCATTTTACGAGACGGAGCCGCCGCCAAGCCCTAATCTCTCTCGGGAGGGCTGATTTGGAATCCGTTCGGGGCTCCAGAGAAGGGGATTCATCGCCGTCGTCATCATCAACCATCCTCCATCACCAATTTCATGATGCTCATCGCCGTGCGTGAGTAATTCCATCGTAGGCTTGCTGGACGGTGATGGGTTGGATGAGATTTACCATGTAATCAAGTTAGTTTTGTTAGGGTTTGATCCCTAGTATCCACTATGTTCTGAGATTGATGTTGCTATGACTTTTCTACGCTTAATGCTTGTCACTAGGGCCCGAGTGCCATGATTTTAGATCTGAACCTATTATGTTTTCATGAATATATGTGAGTTCTTGATCCTATCTTGCAAGTCTATTGTCAGCTATTATGTGTTATGATCCGACAACCCCGAAGTGACAATAATCGGGATACTTCTCGGTGATGACCGTAGTTTGAGGAGTTCATGTATTCACTATGTGTTAATGCTTTGGTCCGTTACTCTATTAAAAGGATGCCTTAATATCCCTTAGTTTCCATTAGGACCCCGCTGCCACGGGAGGGTAGGATAAAATATGTCATGCAAGTTCTTTTCCATAAGCACATATGACTATATTCAGAATACATGCCTACATTACATTGATGAATTGGAGCTAGTTCCGTGTCACCCTATGTTATAACTATTACATGAGGAATCACAGCCGACATAATTATCCATCACTGATCCAATGCCTATGAGCTTTTCACATATTGTGCTTTGCTTATTTACTTTACCGTTGCTGCTATTACAATTACTACAAAACTGCTACCCGTTACTTTTGCTACCGTTGCCGTTACTTCCATACTAGTTTGCTACTAAATACTTTGCTGCAGATACTAAGTTATCCAGGTGTGGTTGAATTGACAAATCAACTGCTGATACTTGAGAATATTCTTTGGCTCCCCTTGTGTCGAATCAATAAATTTGGGTTGAATACTCTACCCCCGAAAACTGTTTCGATCCCCTATACTTGTGGGTTATCAAGACTATTTTCTGGCGCTGTTGCCAGGGAGCATAGCTCTATTCTTTGAGTCACTTGGGATTTATATCTACTGATCACTATGAGGAACTTGAAAGACGAAAGAAGTAAGATTTATCCCTCAACTACGAGGGGAGGTAAGGAACTGCCATCCAGCTCTGCACTAGATTCTCCTTCTGTTATGAGTAAGCTTGCGACACCTAAACCTGCTTCTGCTATTAATTCTGATATCTCGCATGTTATTGATGATGCCACTTCTACTATGCATGATACTTATGATGAAACTACTTTTGTGCTTGAAACTACTGTGCCATTAGGTGAATATCTTGATGAACAACTTGCTAGGGTTAGAGAGACTGAAATTATTGAAAATGAAATTATTGAAGATAGTGATGATGAAGGTTCTCCCCCTAAATATGAATTGCATGTTGTTCCTGAGGGTTATGTTATGGATGAAGAAAAAGAAACTGCTAGAGATTTTCTTGCTTGCAATGATAGATCTAATCTTAAGAAATTATTAGCTAAACTGAAACAGAAAACTCTGAATGCTAGAATGAAATATGACACTGCTTTTGCTACTTCACCTATCTTTGTTACTGATAAGGATTATGAATTCTCTGTCGATCCTGAGATAATTACTTTGGTTGAATCTGATCCTTTTTATGGCTATGAATCTGAAACTGTTGTGGCACATCTTACTAAGTTGAATGATATAACCACCCTATTCACTAAAGATGAGAAATCTCGCAACTATTATATCCTTAAGATATTTCCATTCTCATTAAAGGGTGATGCTAAAACTTGGTTTAATTCTCTTGATCTTGGTTGTGTGCGTAGTCCCCAGGATATGATTTATTACTTCTCTGCTAAATATTTCCCTGCTCATAAGAAACAAGCTGCCTTGAGGGAAATATATAATTTTGTGCAAATTGAAGAAGAGAGTCTCCCACAAGCTTGGGGAAGGCTTCTCCGGTTACTTAATGCTTTGCCTGATCATCCTCTTAAGAAAAATGAAACACTTGATATCTTTTATAATGGACTAACTGATGCTTCCAAGGACCACTTGGATAGTTGTGCTGGTTGTGTTTTCAGGGAAAGAACAGTTGATCAAGCTGAATTGCTATTGAATAATATGTTGACTAATGAAAATAATTGGACTCTTCCTGAGCCAACTCCTGAGCCAATTCCTGAGCCACCTCCTGAGCCAACTCCTAAACCAACTCCAAAGAAGAGGGGTGTTTTATTTCTCAGTCCTGAAGATATGCAAGAGGAAAAGTAATCTATGAAAGAAAAAGGAATTAAAGGTGAAGATGTTAACAATTTACCTCCTGTTGAAGAAATACATGGTCTTAATATACCACCTATTGAAGAAACACATGGTCTTGATAACCCGACACAGGTAGTAAAGGTAAATTCTCTCTATAGATATGATAAAGTTGAAATCCTGTCTACTAAGTTTGCTAGCCAATGCTTGGATGAATTTGATGACTTTATGGCTAGACAAGAAAATGTCAATGCTTATGTTAGTAGAGAATTAAAGAGTAATGCTTACATGATTGGACACTTGAGTGATTATATGGCTAGATTTAAAGATGAACTTAAACTCATTAGTAAATATGCTTCTATGGTCACTACTCAAGCAGAACAAGTACTTAAGGCTCAAAGTGATTTGCTCGATGAATTAAATAATAAACATGACTTTGCTGTTAGAGTGGCTACTAGAACAGGTAAAATGACTCAGGAACCTTTGTATCTTGAAGGCCACCCTAAGAGAATTGAGCAAGATTCTCAGAGAAATAATTTAGATGCACCTAGTCCTTCTAAAAGAAAGAAAAAGAAAAATGATAGGACTTTGCATGCTTCTAGTGAACCTGTTGTAGACACACCTGAGAATCCCAATGATATTTCTATTTCTGATGCTGAAACACAATATGGTGATGAACATGAACCTAGTGATAATGTTAATGATAATGTTCGTGTTGATGCTCAACCTAGCAATAATAATGATGTAGAGATTGAACCTGCTGTTGATCTTGATAACCCACAATCAAAGAATCAACATTATGATAAGAGAGACTTTGTTGCTAGGAAGCACGGTAAAGAAAGAGAACCATGGGTTCAGAAACCCATGCCTTTTCCTCCTAAGCCATCCAAGAAAAAGGATGATGAGGATTTTGAGCGCTTTGCTAAAATGATTAGACCTATCTTCTTACGTATGCGCTTAACTGATATGCTTAAAGTGAATCCTTATGCTAAATACATGAAAGATATTATTACTAATAAAAGAAAGATATCGGAAGCTGAAATTTCCACCATGCTTGCTAATTATACTTTTAAGGGTGGAATACCTAAGAAACTTGGAGACCCAGGAGTACCAACTATACCATGCTCCATTAAAAGAAACTATGTTAAAACTGCTTTATGTGATCTTGGAGCCGGTGTTAGTGTTATGCCTCTCTCTTTATATCATAGACTTGAATTGAATAAGTTGACACCTACTGAAATATCTTTGCAAATGGCTGATAAATCAACTGCTATACCTGTCGGTATTTGTGAGGATGTGCCTGTTGTGGTTGCAAACGTTACTATCTTAACAGACTTTGTTATTCTTGATATTCCTGAGGACGACAGTATGTCAATTATCCTTGGTAGACCCTTTTTGAATACTGCAGGGGCTGTTATTGATTGCAACAAAGGCAATGTCACTTTTCATGTTAATGGTAATGAGCATACGGTACACTTTCTGAGGAAACAACCTCAAGTTCATAGCATCAATTCTATTGGAAAAATTCCAACTATCATTATTGGAGGCTTTGAATTTCCTCTTCCTGCTGTCAAGAAGAAATATGATATTCTTATTATTGGGGATGTGCATATCCCCGTTGAGGTAACCTAGTGTTATTTGAAATTTCTCTGGTTTCATGTTATTCGGGATGAGTTTGTTAACAAGACTTGATCAACTTTGTTAGTGGATTCCTTTTGATGAGCATGAGATGGATGAAGTTAGAAGGCACAACCTTCTGTACCCTCTTTTTACTTTCTGTTATTTATATCAAATAAAGCAAAAATAGTATTTTCTGTCTGTTTCCTGAATTATCCATGCAATAAAAAAATACCCCAAAAATAAAAGTTCTCCAAATGCCCTGCAAATTTAGTATGATTTTTTCTGGAATATTTGAGAATATCTGGCATTGAGAACACGGCAGGGGGAGCTGGCACCTGGCCACGAGGGTCCAGGGCGTGCCCCCCTGCCTCGTGGGCCACGGTGGCCCCCCTCCACTTATTCCTCCACCCACACACTTCATCTTCCTCCCAAAAAATCACCATCCAGCTCAAGCACGAGTTCTAGCTCATTTTGCTGCCATTTTCGATCTCCTTGCTCAAAGCTCCATTCACAAAACTGCTTTGGGGGATTGTTCTTTGGTATGTGACTCCTCCAATGGTCCAATTAGTTTTTGTTCTAGTGCTTTATTCATTGCAAATTTTTGCTGCCTAGGTGACCCTGTTCTTGAGCTTGCATGTCAAATTTATATGGTCCCAAGTAATTCTAATGCATGATATAGTCTCTAGGCACTTGTGGGAGTAGTTCCTACCAATTTTATTGAGTTTGGTTCACTTTTATTTGAGTTACTAAAAATTTCAGAAATTTTTCAGAGGAAGAAACATGTCTAGGAAAATGTACAAGGTGGTTCTACAAGGAAGAAAGGACCCAGGCTCGCAATACGTGAGCATGACGATGAACCACTGAGGGAAGCTGATGTGCCGCCTTGTGAATGGCCTTCAGAGGAGTTTATGATCAAAGCAGGCATCAAGGATGAATTTGATGCATATGTGCATAATGCCGACCTTGAGGACTTCATGCAAGACAAGTGCCCGCAATACTACTATCTGACTGACTCCTTTGTGAGAAGGTTTAAATTTACATCTTCACGCAATTCTCAAAATGTCCTGTTTGATATTGATGACAAATCATATACCATGGACCTAGAAGATTTTACTACTGCTTGTAAACTCCTGCAGTGGGGAAGTGTTAATGAACCTCATAAATCTAAATATAAAGACTTTCTTGCTAGACCACTGTGGGAGAATCTAGAGAAATAGAAGAAGCTACCATAGGGAGCATTCATTTTCCTGCTATACACTATTTTGCTCTTTTCATTGGTAGATGCATTAACGGTAAAGATGAAGCATGTCACATGTATGTTCCTGATCTTTGTGTTCTCAAGAGTGATTTATTAGGTGATAAACAATACAACTTGGGGGCAATTGTTGCACGTAGGTTGCATAATAATGGTTTAGTTGGAGACTTGTTTGGAGGGATTTATGCGACCTGCGTGGCTAATTATCTTGGTATACCTGCACATGAAAATGATAGGGAGTTGCCTCCAGCTTATTTAGATTATAATACCATGGTTAATCATCATTTTCTTGAGAGGAATGAACAATTCCTCCAGTATCGACTAATCTTTGACAGACGTCGCATTGTCCATATTACTCTCCCTGCTCCTGCCCTCTTTGACTATCAGGCAAAAGGAAGATATGTTATCACCAGGGAGGAGGCAAACGAGTACGAGAGGAGGATGGAGGCAGCTCGCCGCCACGCTGCAGCTCAGGAGGCAATGGCTGCTGCATCTCAGTACGACCCCAGTTACAACTTCGGATATCAGCCAGGCTACCCATGGCCATAGACCAACTTAGGCCAAAATCCTAAGCTTGGGGGAGTACGTATTTCTCACTGACATTACATTCATGTTCACACACTCATTCTAGTTGTCGGTGCTCATACTCTTTCATTGTACTATCCATGCTAGTTTAATTTCTTTTTCTAGCTTTCTTCTTGTGTGTTTGATAAACCTTAAGAAAAACCAAAAAAATAGTTAGTTTAATTTCCATGCTTGTAGTAGTAATTAAAAGAAAACCCAAAAATATTTCTCGTTCTTCTTTTGCTTGTTGGGAGCTTTCCCGTGTAAACAGTTTTATTTCTTTTCTTTCCTTTGGGGGTCGAGAGGAGAAGACCATAATGAAAATGTTGAGTGGCTCTCATATGCATGATTGTTGATTTAACCTAGAGCCCATATTACCTTGTCTTCTCCCTTGAATTGAATGCTTGCAGATTCCAGCTTAGTCCAATGCACCTGCACTATTATTATTATACACACCATTAGGTCGTGCAAGTGAAAGGCAATAATGACGATATATGACGGTCTGATTGAGATGAGAGAAGCTGGCATGAACTCGACCTCTCTTGTTTTTGTAAATATGATTAGTTCATTGTTCCCGATTCATCCTATTACGAATAAACATGTTTGCAATGACAATTAGAGATTATAGTTGCTTATGCCATGCTTAATTAGCTAGGAGCTTATAATGGTTTACCTTGCGTGCCAACATGCTATTAAAATGGTTGTGATGTGGTATGATAGGGTGGTATCCTCCTTTGAATAATTCGAGTGACTTGACTTGGCACATGTTCACGCATGTAGTTGAAACAAAATCAACATAGCCTTCACGATATTTATGTTCATGGTGGATTATATCCTACTCATGCTTGCACTCGGTATTGATTAATTTTAACGCATGTTCATGACTGTTCTCTGATACGTCTTCGTCGTATCTATAAATTTTTTATTGTTCCATGCCAATATTCTTCAACTTTCATATACTTTTGGCAACTTTTTATACTATTTTTGTGACTAACATATTGATCTAGTGCCTAGTGCCAGTTCATGTCTGTTGCATGTTTTATGTTTCGTAGAAACCCAATATCAAACGGAGTCCAAACGGGATAAAAACGGACGGAGAATTATTTTGGAATATTTATGATTTTTGGGAAGTAAAATCAACGCGAGACGGTGCCCGAGGAGGCCAGGAGATAGGGGGCGCGCCCCAGGGAGGCAGGCGCCCCTTGACTCTCGTGGCCCCCTCGTAAGGCGGTTGACGCTCTTCTTTTGCCGCAAGAAAGCTAATTTTATGAGAAAGATCTGGGCGAAAGATTCACCCCAATCGGAGTTACAGATCTCTGGATATAAAAGAAACGGTGAGAGGGCAGAATCTGGGAACGCAGAAATAGAGAGATAGATCCAATCTCGGAGGGGCTCTCGCCCCTCCAAAGCCATGGGAGCCAATGACCAGAGGGGAAACCCTTCTCCCATCTAGGGAGGAGGTCAAGTAAGAAGAAGAAGAAGGGGGGCTCTCTCCCCTTGCTTCCGGTGGTGCTGGAGCGCTGCCGGGGGCCATCATCATCACCGCGATCTTCACCAACACCTCCGCCATCTTCACCAACATCTCCATCACCTTCCCCCTTCTATATTCAGCGTTCCACTCTCCCACAACCCGTTGTACCCTCTACTTGAACATGGTGCTTTATGCTTCATATTATTATCCAATGATGTGTTCCATCCTATGACGTTTGAGTAGATTTTCGTTGTCCTATCGGTGATTGATGAATTGCTATGATTGGTTTGAGTTGCATGTTTTATTATTGGTGATGTCCTATGGTGCTCTCCATGTCGCGCAAGCATGAGGGATTCCCGCTGTAGGGTTTGCAATATGTTCATGATTTGCTTATGGTGGGTGGCGTGAGTGACAGAAGCACAAACCCGAGTAAGTAGGTTGTTTGCGTATGGGATAAAGGGGACTTGATACTTTAATGCTATGGTTGGGTTTTACCTTAATGATCTTTAGTAGTTGCGGATGCTTGCTAGAGTTCCAATCATAAGTTCATATGATCCAAGAAGAGAAAGTATGTTAGCTTATGCCTCTCCCTCAAATAGAATTGTAATAGTGATTACCGATCTAGTAAAGTAGTCAATTGCTTAGGGACAATTCCACAACTCCTACCACCACTTTTCCACACTCGCTATATTTACTTTATTATTTATTTATCTAAACAGCCCCTACTTTTTATTTACGTGTTTTTTATTATCTTGCAACCCTTTCCAACAACACCTACAAAGTACCTCTAGTTTCATACTTGTTCTAGGTAAAGCGAACGTCAAGCGTGCGTAGAGTCGTATCAGTGGAAGACAGGACTTGAGAGAGTATTTTCTCTACCTTTAGCTCCTCGTTGGGTTTGACACTCTTACTTGTCAAAAGAGGCTACAACTATCCGGTATACTTGCGGGTCATCAAGACCTTTTTCTGGCGCCGTTGCCGGGGAGTCATAGTTTGGGGTGAATATTCTCGTGTGTGCTTGTTTGCTTTATCACTAAGTAATTTTTATTTGTTGTTCTAAGTTGTTCTCTATCTTTAGTAATAGATATGGAACACGAAATACCAAAAAAATTAGGTGTACTTGCTACTCATGGAGATGGGGAACCTCCTAAAACCCTCGATGCTCGTTATGTTCAAGATATTATGTACTACTTTGATAATCCTGAGAAAACCCCATTCAATTATGTTATGGGAGACATGTTGGATCAACGTGAATACTTTAGGGATTATCGCTTGACACAAAAAGGGAAACTATTATGGGATCAAATGTTGCGTTGGTATGCTCGTCAATTATGCTTG
The DNA here is from genome assembly GCF_018294505.1 of Triticum aestivum. Lineage (NCBI taxonomy): Eukaryota > Viridiplantae > Streptophyta > Magnoliopsida > Poales > Poaceae > Triticum > Triticum aestivum. Next base: position 113,161,974 of record NC_057804.1, on the reverse strand, counting down.
AGATATGATTATACTTGTGGCTCTAGGATGAAGGCTCCACACCTTCCCTTTTCATGCAAATTTAATGATGATAAAACCTTGGCTTCTTATGCTAATGGTATCTATGATTACTATGATGTGGAACAAATAGAAGAATTTGTTGCTTTTATGGGTGCTTATGAGATTGAATATATGTTTAAAGCATTTGACGATTTTGATCATTCAGTTTACAGACCTGAAAATTTTGCTATACTTAGATATTGATATGAAAATTATGAATACAATTCCGGTATTGATGCATTTATTGAGAAAGTCGCCGCTGTCCAAGAAGAGACTAATATTTTGCAGGAAGCTATGGAAGAATAAAGTGATGAAACTGTGAGCTCATTGGATGAAAAAGATGATGAGGAGAGCGAAGAACAAAAGGAGGAAGAGCGGACTAGCTACCCGTGCCCACCTTCTAATGAGAGTAACTCTTCAACTCATACATTGTTTAATTCCCCTTCATGATTACCGAAGGATGATTGCTATAATGATTGTTATGATCTCGTTGATTCTCTTGAAATACCCCTTTTTGATGATGCTTGCTATGCTTGTGGCCAAGATGCCAATATGAATTATGCTTATGGAGATGAACTTGTTATAGTTCCTTATGTTAAACATCAAATTGTTGCTATTGCACCCACGCATGATAGTCCTATTATCTTTTTGAATTCTCCAAACTACACTATATCGTAGAAGTTTGTGTTTATTAAGGATTATATTGATAGGTTGTGCTTTACTACTACACATGATGATTTTGATAGATATAATATGCATGTGCTTGCTGCCCCTACTTGCAATTACTATGAGAGAGGAACTATATCTCCACCTCTCTATGTTTCTAATATGATAAAATTGCAAGAAACTGCTTATACTATGCATTGGCTTTTACTTGGTGTGCATGAATTGTTATTTTATGACATGTCGATGCATAGGAAGAGAGTTAGACTTTGTTGTTACATGATATATGTTACTTTGTGCTCACTACTAAATTACAAATCATTGTTAATTAAAATTGGCTTTGATATACCTTGGGATCTGGGTGGATCCATTACTTGAGCACTATATGCCTAGCTTAATGGCTTTAAAGAAAGCGCTGCCAGGGAGACAACCCGGAAGTTTTAGAGAGTCATTTATTTTTGTTGAGTGCTTTTATATAGTTTAAAAACAAAAAAATAAAGAGGGGAACCCAAAAGTTTTCAAAAAGGAAATTGAAAGTGAGAAAGACAAGTATTGTTGAAGTGGAAGCTGGCCTTTAACTTTGTTCATGCTCACAGAAACTTTGTGAATCTTAATTACAGAAACTTTTCATCAAAAATAATTATCCCCTTGTACAATTCCATTGTATTATAAAAATAATGTGCCAAAGTTTGCCTTTAGGATGTTTACAATGCTTGTTGGTTTGTACGGTGCAGGACAGAAACTTTGGCTGTAGCCCGCGATTTTACATTTTTTACCGGAACGTCAAATGGTTCTGATTAATTTTGCACTGTCTTTCTGTACAAATTGTTTATTTTTCCTAATTTTGGTAGAATTTTTGGGGGACCAGAAGTATGGTGAATGTTCATATTGCTACAGACTGTTCTGTTTTTGGCAGATTCTTTTTTTGATGCATAGTTTACTTGTTTTGATGAATCTATCAATTTATATCAGTGGATTTAAGCCATGAAAAAGTTATATTGCAGTAGACACAATGCAAAAAAAATATGAATTGGTTTGCAACAGTACTTAGAGTAGTAATTTGCTTTATTATACTAACGGATCTTACTGAGTTTTCTGTTGAAGTTTTGTGTGGATGAAGTGTCTAATCGGGGATGTCTCGATATGAGGAAAAGGAAGAGAGGCAAGAGCTCAAGCTTGGGGATGCCCGAGGCACCCCAAGTAAATATTCAAGGAGACTCAAGCGTCTAAGCTTGGGGATGCCTCGGAAGGCATCCCCTCTTTCTTTAACAAGTATCGGTATGTTTTCGGATCCGTTTCATTCATGCGATATGTGCAAGTCTTGGAGCGTCTTTTGCATTTAGTTTTCACTTTTCTTTTATGCACCATGCTGGTACGAGATAGTCCTTGGTTGATTTATAGAATGCTCATTGCACTTCACTTAAATCTTTTGAGTATGGTTTATAGAATGCTTCATGTGCTTCACTTATATCCTTTGAAGTTTGGATTGCCTATTTCTCTTTACTTAGAAAACCGCCATTTGTAGAATGCTCTTTTGCTTCACTTATATTTGTTAGAGCGTGGGCATATCTTTTGTAGAAAGAATTAAACTCTCTTGCTTAACTTATATCTATTTAGAGAGATGACAGGAATTGGTCATTCACATGGTTAGTCACAAAATCCTACATAAACTTGTAGATCGCTGAATATGATATGTTTGATTCCTTGCAATAGTTTTGCGATATAAAGGTGGTGATATTAGAGTCATGCTAGTGGGCGACTTTGGATTAGTAGAAATACTTGTGTTGAGGTTCGTGATTCTCATAGCATGCACGTATGGTGAACCGCTTTGTGGTGAAGTTGGAGCACAATTTTATTTATTGATTGTCTTCCTTATGAGTGGCGGTCGGGGACGAGCGATGGTCTTTTCCTACCAATCTATCCCCCTAGGACCATGCGCGTAGTACTTTGTTTTCAATGGCTTGTAGATTTTTGCAATAAGTATATGAGTTCTTTATGACTAATGTTGAGTCCATGGATTATACGCACTCTCACCCTTCCACCATTGCTAGCCTCTCTTGTGTCGTGCAACTTTCGTCGGTACCATACACCCACCATATACCTTCCTCAAAACAGCCACCATACCTACCTATCATGGCATTTCCGTAGCCATTCCGAGATATATTTCCATGCAACCTCCATCATCATCATCATATACATGACTTGAGCATTCATTGCCATATTGCTTTGCATGATCGTAAGATAGCTAGCATGATGTTTTCATCGCTTGTCCGTTTTTTGATGTCATTGCTATGCTAGATCATTGCACATCCCGGTACACCGCCGGAGGCATTCATATAGAGTCATATCTTTGTTCTAGATATCGAGTTGTAATATTGAGTTGTAAGTAAAAAAGTGTGATGATCATAATTATCAGAGCATTGCCCCAGTGAGGAAAGGATGATGGAGGGTATGATTCCCCCACAAGTCGGGATGAGACTCCAGACTTAAATAAAAAAAGGAGAGGCCAACGAAGCCTAAATAAAAAAAGGCCAAAGAAACCTATTAAAAAAAGCAGAAAAAATAAAAAAATGAGAGAAAAAGAGAGAAGGGGCAATGTTACTATCCTTTTACCACACTTGTGCTTCAAAGTAGCACCATGTTCTTCATAGAGAGAGCCTCCTATGCTTTCACTTTCATATACTAATGGGAATTTTCATTATAGAACTTGGCTTGTATATTTTGATGATGGGCTTCCTCAAATGCCCGAGGTCTTCATGAACAAGCAAGTTGGATGCACACCCACTTAGTTTTCAGTTTGAGCTTTCATACACTTATAGCTCTAGTGCATCCGTTGCATGGCAATCCCTACTCACTCACATTGATATCTATTAATGGGCATCTCCATAGCCCGTTGATATGCCTAGTTGATGTGAGACCATCTTCTCCTTTTTGTCTTCTCCACAACCACCATTATATTCCACCTATAGTGCTATATCCATGGCTCACGCTCATGTATTGTGTGGAAGTTGAAAAAGTTTGAGATTACTAAAGTATGAAACAATTGCTTGGCTTGTCATCGGGGTTGTGCATGATTAAATACTATGTGTGATGAAGATAGAGCAACAGCCGGACTATATGATTTTGTAGGGATAACTTTCTTTGGCCATGTTGTTTTGAAAAGACACGATTGCTTTATTGGTACGCTCGAAGTATTATTGTTTTTATGTCAAATGATAGACTATTCCTTTGAATCACTCGTGTCTTAATATTCATGCCATGATTAGATACATGATCAAGATTATGCTAGGTAGCATTCCACATCAAAAATTATCTTTTTTATCATTTACCTACTCGAGGACGAGCATGAATTAAGCTTGGGGATATTGATACGTCTCCGTCGTATCTATAATTTTTTATTGTTCCATGCCAATATTCTTCAACTTTCATATACTTTTGGCAACTTTTTATACTTTTTTTGGGACTAACATATTGATCCAGTGCCCAGTGCCAGTTCATGTTTGTTGCATGTTTTATGTTTTGCAGAAACCCAATATCAAATGGAGTCCAAACGGGATAAAAACGGATGGAGAATTATTTGGAATATTTATGATTTTTGGGAAGTAAAATCAACGCGAGACGGTGCCCGAGGGGGCCAGGAGATAGGGGCGCGCCCCAGGGAGGCAGGCGCTTCCTGGACTCTCCTGGCCCCCCCGTAAGGCGGTTCACGCTCTTCTTTTTCCGCAAGAAAGCTAATTTTATGAGAAAGATCTGGGCGAAAGATTCACCCCAATCGGAGTTACGGATCTCCGGATATAAAAGAAACGGTGAGAGGGCAGAATCTAGGAACACGGAAACAGAGAGAAACGGAGAGATAGATCCAATCTTGGAGGGGCTCTCGCCCCTCCCAAGCCATGGGAGCCAAGGGCCAAAGAGGCAACCCTTCTGTCATCTAGGGAGAAGGTTAAGGAAGAAGAAGAAAAAGAAGGGGGGCTCTTTCCCCCTTGCTTCCGGTGGCGCCGGAGCGCTGCCGGGGGCCATCATCATCACCGCGATCTTCACCAACACCTCCGCCATCTTCAGCAACATCTCCATCACCTTCCCCCTTCTATATTCAGCGGTCCACTCTCCCGCAACCCGTTATACCCTCTACTTGAACATGGTGCTTTATGCTTCATATTATTATCCAATGATGTGTTGCCATCCTATGATGTCTGAGTAGATTTTTGTTGTCCTATCGGTGATTGATGAATTTCTATGATTGGTTTGAGTTGCATGTTTTAATATTGGTGATGTCCTATGGTGCTCTCCGTGTCTCGCAAGCGTGAGGGATTCCCGCTGTAGGGTTTGCAATATGTTCATGATTTTCTTATGGTGGGTGGCATGAGTGACAGAAGCACAGACCCGAGTAAGTAGGTTGTTTGCGTATGGGATAAAGGGGACTTGGTACTTTAATGCTATGGTTGGGTTTTACCTTAATGATCTTTAGTAGTTGCGGATGCTTGCTAGAGTTCCAATCATAAGTGCATATGATCCAAGAACAGAAAGTATGTTAGCTTATGCCTCTCCCTCAAATAGAATTGCAATAGTGATTACCGGTCTAGTAAAAAGTAGTCAATTACTTAGGGACAATTCCACAACTCCTACCACCACTTTTCCACACTCGCTATATTTACTTTATTGTTTATTTATCTAAACAGCCCCTACTTTTTATTTATGTGTTCTTTATTATCTTGCAACCCTTTCCAACAACACCTACAAAGTACCTCTAGTTTCATACTTGTTCTAGGTAAAGCGAACGTCAAGCGTGCGTAGAGTCGTATCAGTGGTAGATAGGACTTGAGAGAGTATTTTCTCTACCTTTAGCTCCTCATTGGGTTCGACACTCTTACTTATCGAAAGAGGCTACAACTATCCCGTATACTTGTGGGTCATCATTATCGCTCTCTCAGTTGGTCGCTTCCTAGTCTCTTGGTAGCCTTCACCTGTACTAAGCGGGAATACTGCTTGTGCATCCAAACTCCATAAACCCCAAAGTTATTCCATATGAGTCCACCATACCTTCCTATATGTGGTATTTACCTACCGTTCCAAGTAAATTTGTATGTGCCAAACTCCAAACCTTCAAATGAAATTATGTTTTGTATGCTCGAATAGCTCATGTATCAACTAGGGTTGTCTGTATCTTCCATGTTAGGCGGGTTATTCTCAAGAGGAGTGGACTTCGCTCCTCATTCACGAGAAAATGGCTGGTTACCGGGATGCCCAGTCCCATGCTCAAATCAAATCAAAATAATTGCAAACAAAACTCCCACAGGATTGTTGCTAGTTGGAGGCACCCGTTATTTCGGACAAGCCATGGATTGATGCTTGTTGGTGGTGGGGAAGTTTAAACTTTACCATTCTGTTTGGGAACCACCTATAATGTGTGTAGCATGGAAGATATCGAGATCTCTTAGTTGTTATTATGACAGTGAAAATATACTGCTCAAAATGTTATTCATCTCTATTTCAAAATCGAGCTCTAGCACCTCTACAAATCCCTGCTTCCCTCTGCGAAAGGCCTATCTATTTACTTTTATGTTGAGTCAACACCCTCTTATTAAAAAGCACCCGCTGGAGAGCACCACTATTATTTGCATGCATTACTATTAGTTTATATTGGGTATGACTATGACTAGATCTCTTTTACCATGAATGACAATGTTTAGTCAGTCCTTGATCTTTAAAGGTGCTCTGCATTTATGTTTTGCGGTCTCGAAAAGGGTTAGCGAGATACCATCTTATTATATCATATTATGATTGTTTTGATAAAGTGTTGTCATCCGAGATTTATTATTATTGCTCGCTAGTTGATTATGCCATTGATATGAGTAAACATGAGACCTAAGTGTTATTGTGAATATGGTTAGTTCATAATCTTTGCTGAAAACTTGAATGCTGGCTTTACATATTTACAACAACAAGAGCAAACAGAGTTTGTAAAAGTTTTTCTTTATCACTTTTAGTTTGTCAACTGAATGGCTTGAGGACAAGCAAAGGTTTAAGCTTGGGGGAGTTGATACGTCTCCATCATATCTACTTTTCCAAACACGTTTGCCCTTGTTTTGGACTCAAACTTGCATGATTTGAATGAAACTAACACGGACTGACGCTGTTTTCTGCAGAACTGCCATGGTGTTATTTTTGTAGACATATAAAAGTTCTCGGAATGACCTGAAAATCCATGGAGCAACTTTTCAGAATTAATAAAAAATACCGGCGAATGAATCAACATCAGCGGGTCCACACCCTGTCCACGAGGGTGGGTGGCACACCCCCTCCCCTAGGGCACTCCCCTGCCTCATGGGCCCCCTGGACGTCCACTGATCTCAACTCCAACTCCATATATTTGCTTTCATGGAGAAAAAAATCAGAGAGAAAGTTTCATCGTGTTTTACGATACGGAGCCGCCGCCAAGCCCTAATCTCTCTTGGGAGGGCTGTTGTGGAGTCTGTTCGGGGCTCCGGAGAGGGGGATTCGTTGCTGTCGTCATCATCACCCTTCCTCCATCACCAGTTTCATGATGCTCACCACCGTGCGTGAGTAATTCCATCGTAGGCTTGTTGGACGGTGATGGGTTGTATGTGATTTACCATGTAATCAAGTTAGTTTTTTAGGGTTTGATCCCTAGTATCCACTATGTTCTGAGATTGATGTTGTTATGACTTTGCTATGCTTAATGCTTGTCACTAGGGCCCGAGTGCCATGATTTCAGATCTGAACCTATTATGTTTTCATGAATATATGTGAGTTCTTGATCCTATCTTGCAAGTCTATAGTCACCTATTATGTGTTATGATCCGACAACCCCGAAGTGACAATAATCGGGATACTTCTTGGTGATGACCGTAGTTTGAGTTCATGTATTCACTATGTGTTAATGCTTTGGCCCGGTACTCTATTAAAAGGAGGCCTTAATATCCCTTAGTTTCCGTTAGGATCCCGCTGCCACGGGAGGGTAGGACAAAAGATGTCATGCAAGTTCTTTTCCATAAGCATGTATGACTATATTTGGAATACATGCCTACATTACATTGATGAATTGGAGCTAGTTCTTTGTCACCCTATGTTATAACTATTACATGAGGAATCACATCTGACATAATTATCCATCACTGATCCAATGCCTACGAGCTTTTCACATATTGTGCTTTTCTTATTTACTTTACTGTTGTTGCTGTTACAGTTACTACAAAACTGCTACCGTTACTTTTGCTACTATTACCGTTACTTCCATACTACTTTGCTACTAAATACTTTGCTGCAGATACTAAGTTATCCAGGTGTGGTTGAATTGACAACTCAACTGCTAATACTTTGGAATATTCTTTGGCTCCCCTTGTGTCGAATCAATAAATTTGGGTTGAATACTCTACCCTCGAAAACTGTTGCGATCCCCTATACTTGTGGGTTATCATTCAACCAGTATCTAGCTGGTCCCTTGAGTTTGAGCGGGAGGTATTTGATGGCGTGAAGATCATCACCGTGGGACATATGAATATGGATAAGAAAGTCCTCAATCCATACCGCGGGGTCTGTTGTGCCATCATATGATTCGATGTTCACGGGTTTAAACCCTTTTGTGAAATTGTGTCCCATTACTTCGTCAGTGAAGCAAAGGGGGTGTGCGGCGCCTCTATATCGGGCCAAGTCGTAACGTAGCTCAGATGGAGCTCGTCTGTGGTTTTCGGCCAGGACGTGGTTATGTTTGTCACGTTCAGTCGGATGGTCATCGTCGTGCATCGGGGCACGACCCCGTGATCCATAGATTGATCTTGTCTGACCTACTCTGTTTTCCAAGTTGCACCGTAGGTCATGTGTATATCCCCGAGCTATTGTATTTCTGTTTGTTCGGCGAGGTAGTGCGGGCTGGTGTTCGGCTTGAGGTGCCGCTTTGTCCCGGCCATGTGGTGGTCGGTCAGCTGCATTGTACCTTGGTAGGACGGGCTCCAGCGCCTCGTCATCAAACTGTGGTAATAGTCTGCGCTTCGGGTAGCTTTTGGTTGGGCGCTCGAGGCCATATTCCTCGGCTGCCAGGACATCAGTCCATCTTTCATTGAGCAGATCTTGATCAACATGAAGCTGCTGTTGCTTCTTTTTCAGGCTCCTTGCAGTGGCAATTAGCCGACGCTTAAAGCATTCCTGTTCGGCAGGCTCCTCAGGCACGATAAAATCTTCGTCACCGAGGCTCACCTCGTCCTCGGAGAGCAGAAGGTACTTGCTATCCTCTGAGTCTTCATTCATGGCCTGCTCACCAGGGCTGACTCGCCCATCCTCCCGTTCCTCCTTTTTGGAGGTTGGTTCAACGGGGTCTTAGTTGTTTTTGGCACCGTCCGAAGTGTTGTCTTCTTCTATGATGGTGTTGTTGTTTTTACTATGGCGTGGCTTAGAGCAGCGCCGCTAACACCGGCGCTTTGCCTGTATCCCAGGAGGTTTATCCTCGGCTGGATTTTCATCGTCGCCGTTGTTTTCTTTGGGTGTATCCACCATGTATATGTCGTACAAGGAGGTGGCCGTCCAACGCCCCGTGGGTGGTGGTTCATGCTCCTCTCCGGCATCGTCATCTATACCATCGATGTCTTCGGAGTCATAATCAAGCATGTCGGTTAAGTCATCGATAGTGGCTACAAAGTGGGTGGTGGGTGGGAAATGAAGTTCTTCGTCATCCGCTTCCCATTCGAACTGGAGATAGTTCGGCCGAGAGTCCCCTTACAAGGAGAGGGATTTTAATGAGTTTAACACGTCGCCAAAAGGCGAGTGGTGGAAGATGTCCGCGGAGCTGAACTCCAAGACCGGCGCCCAATCAGGTTCGATGGGCGCGGATGCATGTGGTCCGGAACCCATGGCCGGAGATGAGTCCGAGGTCCCAGTGACACAAGCCCAGCCTGATGTTGGGTCTCTGTGCGGCTCGAGCGCTGCTGAGTCTGCGGCCTCCATGGCGTTAAGTTTCCTGTCTTCGGACGACGCAGTTCGCTCTAGCTCTAGGGCCAGGGCGGTCATAGGCCCTATCTCCTGTGCATGGCCAGATGACAGATCTAGGTCATGTTCATCATGGTGGCCGGGGACAGCCGTCATGGACTTGAATCCGTCGAAGATCAAGTCTCCGCGGATATTGGCCACAAAATTTAGGCTTCCAAATCTAACCTGATGGCCAGGGGTGTAGCTATCGATCTGCTCTAGATGGTCAAGCGAGTTGGCCCGCAGTGCGAAGCCGCCGAATACGAAGATCTGTCCGGGGAGGAAAATGTCCCCCTGGACTGCATTGTTGTAGATGATTGATGGAGCCGTCAAGCCTTCTGGTGACGATGCAGCGGAACTCTCAATGAAAGCACCAATGTCAGTGTCAAAACCGGCGGATCTCGGGTAGGGGTCCCGTACTGTGCGTCTAAGGCTAATGGTAACAGGAGGCGGGGGACACAATGTTTACCCAGGTTCGGGCCCTCTCTATGGAGGTAATACCCTACTTCCTGCTTGATTGATCTTGATGAATATGATTATTACAAGAGTTGATCTACCACGAGATCGTCATGGCTAAACCCTAGAAGTCTAGCCTAGGAGGTTATGATTGTTGTGGCTAAACCCTAGAAGTCTAGACCCTCCGGTTTATATAAACAATGGGGGGCTAGGGTTGTACAAAGTCGGTTACAGAGAAAGGAATCTACATATCCGAATCGCCAAGCTTGCCTTCCACGCAAAGGAGAGTCCCATCCGGACACGGGATGAAGTCTTCAATCTTGTATCTTCACAGTCCAACAGTCCGGCCATAGTATATAGTCCGGCTGTCCGAGTACCCCTTAATCCAGGACTCCCTCACCCACCACCATGAAAAATTAGGGGAGGAGAGAGAGAGAGGCAATTTACGTTAACCCTTTCGTAGGTTCCCGTAGATGTAGAAAGATGTGAAATGCGTGAATGTGTAGTGGACGTACTATTGGAGTGCCTAAGATAAATTGTGTATGTATAGACCTTGTGTGTTTATTTTACTTCACATGTTAGCTTTGTCTTGGTTCAATAAAAAGCAGAGTTGGTGATAATGGTGTGCCTGTCATCCTGCAATATAGCTCGTCCGATCTATATCTAACGGATATGAAGGAAACTATGACAATTTACCCGCACTCCTCTCCACATTTGCAGATAAGGCCTTCCCTCGTTCATCCTTTTCTCCCACAAGATCTTGATCTTCCTGCAACGCACGGGCATCTTGCTACTACTCCTACAATATACTATATTATTGTGAAAGTTCATATACACCGGCCGAGATTAATGCAAACACGTCAGATTTTCATTACATTTCGAACTTTTATAGGACAGAAAAATAAAAGAAACCCGGCCCTAAACCTATTCTACGGCGGCGACCGCGTCCTCCATCTACGATCTATATGTATGGGGGCGGGGTTCAAGACCCGTGAAGTGAAGGTGCGGTCTTCCGGCAAGGAAGAGTAGAACACGGGATACAGACCGGCCAGTTAGCACACCATGTCCTGCCGCCTCCCATGCCCTACTCATCCTCGGAGGAGTCCCCGACCTCGGCGGTGCCGGATATTGTATGGCGGCAAGTAGACCGCGTGGCTGACGGTGCTCCCATCTTCGGCCGCCAGCGTGGCCACCGCTTGTGCGGTCGCGTCCGCGTCCGGCTACGCCACTATTGCGTCGCGAGAGGCGACTTGAGCGAGGGCGGCGACCTCGAGCTTCATCCCCGAAGACAAGCTCTCCCACAGAGCGTTCGCGCTTGCGGTCATGGCGGATGTGGTGCCAGGTAGGAGGACGATGTGCTATGGTGTGGAGGTTAGCTGGGCGTTGCCACTTTAAGTAGCGCATTCCGGTGAGGCCAAGCGTTCGGGTGCGTCATTAAGTCGCTGGAGTTGGTTCCTAGGGCACAGAGCCTCTTAACGATGGCATACGGACGGACGACATGAATGCGGGTAGCTAGCGCCGGCTGGGAATGCATCGCGTGACTGCGCGAGGGACGAGGTTTTTTGGTGTGCCAGGGTAGTCAGCTGCGGTCGTGGCAACATTGGAGATGCCATTTGCTCACATGTGATCCCTGCATGTCATTGAAAAAGCAAGTCGACCCGGCATGGTCTCAGGTCTTGAGGATGCAGTTGGCCGCGCTACACCACTCCGCGGACGCGTCATGATGCCCCATGCATCCTCGACGAGTCGGGTGTTGGGGTGTGTCGACGAGACGAGTCGGGTGCACCTTACCAAAATTTTGGTCATGACCCAAAGATTGGTCTTTGTTTGGATGGTTGCCATTTTTTTGGCATGCCAATAAACTCTAGCCAACTCTAGTTCATTTTTCTTGCCAATGTCGGCCAAATCATGGGCAACCAAAACCTCAACCAAAATTTTGGCTACCCAATGCTTTGATGGGGCAACCTTAGGCACAAACCAAACATACTGTTGGTCGTGCCACAACACTAACGCCACCCTCGGCACACTGAAACCGACCGTGTCTAGCAACGATGAGCGTGTCGCTCACTGCGGTCGCCGTGTCCAGAGGCGATGCTGGAGTTGCGCCACATTGTTGGCCCCCACGACCCACATGAATGGTTGCCGGTGGCGAGGAGGTCGTGGGCCAGCTCATCCATTGGACTAGTCTGCGCTACATTGTCCCGACAGGTGTGCCCCACATGTCGGTTTCTCTGTTTTCCCGGCCATATTCGAGCGTCTGTGCTCCGCCTTGCGCATTAGGCCTTTCACTATGTAGGCCAAGCGAGACAACTTATTGTTTATTTGAGCCATTCAAGTATAATCAAGTGGTGTTTGCTTATTTCTCATTCTTCTCCAACCCTCTTCTCCATCGATCATGTCGCCCTTCGGTCGAGTCCATCCTCCCGCATGCCTCATTTGAACATTCCGTCGAGTATCATTCGCATGTGGTCCTAGACCATGCTTGTATTTACAATGTTGTAATTTGTCCAACATGCATACAAACAAACGGTTCATTTAAAGTTTCACTTTGCCTCCACTACGTGTCGCTTCGCGTCTTAGTTTTGACATAGCATTCGGTTCATGCCCCAACACATATTGACGAGATCGATTGATGTTCAGATATCAATTGCGTGTCGTGCAAGGAGATAAGGGTTTGGTATGTTTCCATGATAGAAATGACCCGCGGGGGGGGGGGGGGGTCTGTGGGATCAGAGCGAGTATATTGTACGTTCATAAGTGAAACGAACGTATTGTACCCACCCTAGTCCTCTTTCAATCGATCTCCGGACCCCGAGATGAAATCGGGAGAGAACGAGTGGGGCACGTGATCCCTAAGGTGGATTCAAAATTTTGAACCGGTGATCATAGCATCCGTAAATCATATATAAATGGTATTCAATGTTCGTTTCGTTTTTGAATGTACAATATACTCCCTCCTATCCTTTCTAGTTTACATATAAGTTTTATGTGTAGTCAAAGTATCTCTACTTTGATCCAAAAAGTATCAACATTCAACAACACCCAATCAATATTGTTAGATTTGTACGTACTCCTAGATTTGTACTCGAGATGGTTTCCAATTTGTTTTCAATCACGTGAATGTGCTTGTTCTCGCGCATGCTCTTCCTACTAGTATTTCGCCACATATAGCCAGTCCAATAGTAACTTTTTTAAGCTCACTGTCCAATAGTACTAGCGGAGTACTGAGAACATCTGTACTAGAGTATGTAGTGCTCATAGTAGTACTCCCTCCTTCCATTTATATAGGGCCTATGTGGAGGAGAGAGATGTGAAAAAAGTAAGGGGAGTGAGCTCTCATGCAAGGGCCTAGCTATATACGCATTCCTAATTAAATACAATAAATATGAAGAAAGAGATAGAGAGGAGATGGGAAAAAGTACTAATACAATAGCCAACCTTATAATTCTTTTTGCGGGAAATAGCCAACCTTATAGCCCACACTACTGTATGAGTGCATATAATAGATGATGGCTATAGATGACATGGCAGTCCCTCATAGCCATCGACTGGCTATATTATTAACCATGCTCTAACGTGTTTTTCAAAACTGCGTTTGACTATTGACAAGATTAATAGTACATGAGATGTATAATGTGAAAATTATATCATTGGAAGCTCCTTTCACATACAAATTTGACCGTATGCTTTGTGTAAGTTGCATGTCATATATTATTACTCTAACATTTGGTCCAAGTTAGCCTCGAAAAACGCATTAGGCCTTGCATAGTAAATGGAAGGAGGGAGTAGTAGTGGAAGTGGATCCTCTGACGTAGGTATCCCTGCCTTACCCTCCCTTTCGGTCACTTACTGGCGGACCCCATGCTTGCTAGGCCCCGCATGTCAGTTACTCAATGGGTTCGGCCACATCACAGGATCCTCATCCGTAGTATACTCCCTCTGTTTTTATTTACTCCGCGTAAAACGGAGGGAGTGGTAGTATAAATGACGCGGGCGGGGGAGGGGGAGGGACGTCAGTTTGCTCTCAACTGCGGTCCCACAAGCGAGCGAAAACGCAAGATGAAGCATGTTCCATTCGGTGAGCGACATGGAGGGTCCAGCATGTCAGGCTGCAATGCGAACGCGACAAGAGTGATGTACATTCAAAACCATTTAACCGGTCGTCACCGGAACCACTATTCACACCAGGACTTTCACTGCTCAGCATACGCCATCCACTGCCCTAAAACCACACCTAATCTCTAGCCCATTCCCCCACCTTTCGATCCCCTAGCCCGCGTCAAGCGTCCCCTAGTTCGCCGAAAAGCCATGGTGCGCCGCAAGATCACGTACTACAAGATGCTGACACCGGAGCGCCGCGCAGAAATTACAGTGGCGGTCGGCGCCACAGACCTCCATACCCAAGCTCTCTTTGCGGTTGGCCAATCCCCAAGTTCTTTGGAGCCAAGATCCAAGGAGGAAGCTGATCCAACGTTCATGGCGGAGGTCGCGGCGCAGAAGGCCTCAGATGGGTATGAGACGATGGACGTCGACTGCGTGCCGGTGTCCAAGTCCCCCATGGTGCAGGCGGACCAGCGGTTCAACCTGGCGATACTAATGGAGGACCGGGAGGCAGAGGCTCAACTCGACGCGGAGCGCGCGCATGCCGCTGCCATTGAGGCTCTCCTGTAGGCGAAACCGGATGGCATGGATGTGAACCGGGCGGCGGAGGCTCAACTTGAGGCGGAGCGCGCGGATGCCGCTGCCATCGAGGCCCTACAGTAGGCGGAATCAGGTGTCCTGGACTTGAACTGGGCGGCAAAAGCTCAACTCGACGCGGAGAGCGTGGATGTCGCTCTCATCGAATCCCTCCTGCAGGCGGAACTGGACGTCCTGGACTTGAACCGGGCGGCGGAGGCTCAACTCGACGCGGAGCGCGCGGATGCCGCTGCCATCGAGGCCCTCCTGCAGGAAGAACCGGACGTCCTTGACTTGAACTGAGTTGTGCTCTCGTCCGTGCAGAGCACCCGCGTGCTCCGCGTGAACGAGTAGCTGGAGGCTGAGGACAACCACGGTGCGGAGACACATGTCGGCAGCTACGGCTGGTTCGCGCCGACAGCCAAAGATGACGAGGCCATCTCGTTCCGCGAGCAGTGATAGTTTTTCTTTATGTTGTTGTTTTTATGGATCTTTTGTTGTGTAAAAACATATATTGTTATGCAAGTCGCCTGACTTGGGTTAGTCTACCATTTCAGGCGGTTGGATGAATATCCTACGTCTCATAACCCTTCTTCCTCACCTCTTCTTCTTCCCCAATAGACCACCGCACGGGCCGTACGGATACTCCCCAACATGTCGTTGGATAAACATACTCTATGAATGAAATTATGTGTCAGCGGTATGATGGCTGAGTTTGGTTTGTTCACATGCGACAACACGTGTCAGTGAGGGTGCGTTCCCTTGGTTGGGTTTGCGGCGTGCAGGAGCGACTGTTTGAGGGTGCGGTGCGACCGCGGCATGCAGGAGCGACCGTGTGAGGGTGCAGTGCGCCCGCGACAGTCATGCGCAAGTGTACCTCCTTTTCATTTTGAAAACTTTAGGCAAGCTTGGCAAAAATGTGTGGTGAAGTATGGCAATTCAAGGCCTAGACCCAACCAGGATAAGTACGTACGTACTAGGAGTACTAGTGTTAAAAAAGAAAGGCGGGGTTTTCCTTCGCGGTATTAATCGATAGAAATCCTCGTATCATGTCTCAATTAATGTGTATTTTTTTCTCCAAAGCCCAAAGAGCTAACCATCTCACTCCTCATCGGTTGATTAATGCAGCGCCATGCAAACCAACCTTCTCACTTCCACATGCATGCAGGGGATATTAATGTCCTTGGTTGCTAGTACGAGGCAAACCCCATCAATTTTGCCCCGATTAGTGTTAGTGGCCTTTTGCAGATTGTAATTTTGATATACTGGCCTTGTGTACAGAAAAATGGAGGTAGTAACTATATTCAACTTCCTTCCCCATTGCGGTGATGTCGATGATATCTCGAACGTTGTGGTTTGGTGAAGTGCGTTCGACAGAGAACACCATTGAGGGAGACCACGGTAAGTCATTCACAAGTGCCGCCTGCAAGCCGAGACAACCGCCTTATTTGCATCCAGGAAGTCCGTTGAACCAAAGGACGCGTAAATGTACTAGTACTACTAGTACACAACAGCGTCGTCCGTCTAGCTTAGTGCGGTGAGATGGTTTCTTTAAGAAGACGATGGAGAAGCGGAGTCAGCAAAGAGTGATGATGGTTACTTCATCCGTGCTTTGTGATTTGACGCCTCACTGCTTTGTGACTTGTGATAGAAGGGATAGGGAGTAGACTCTATGCTCTATACTGTACATGCGTCCAAGCACGGGAGAAAGAGGAGAGACATTGCATTTTTCTATTCCCTCAATCAATCAATCAGGGAGCTTCGGTTCCATGTTTTTGGCTTTGGCAACACCGTCCACAATGGTTCCCACGATGGCAAAAGCTATTTTCACATTTGGCTACACGTTGTGGATGCCCTTAACCATACCACTTGGTTTTGCTCCAATGTGTTATCTATACAAATCTCAATTATATTGATCTAAAAAATTAGAGAATCAAGATTAGTAAAAAGGAGGTGATTTTGCCGCGTGGATGGCAGTGGAGGTTTCTTATTTTTAGAGGACATTGTTGTGATGCCCCCGATTCAATCGTACACTAATAATACACGCAAATGTGTACGATCAACATCAGGGACTCACGGGAAGATATCACAACACAACTCTAGACACAAAGAAAATAATACAAGCTTTATATTACAAGCCAGGGGCCTCGAGGGCTTGAATACATAGCTCGATACACAAGAGTCAGGGGAAGCAACAATATCTGAGTATAGACATAACTTAAACAGGGATGCCTTAAGAAGGCTAGCACAAAAGCAACACGAACAAAGAGGCAAGGCCTCCTGCCTGGGACCTCCTAACTACTCCTGGTCGTCGGCGGCCTCCACGTAGTAGCATCCATCGGTGGTGGCATCTGGCTCCAAGGGTCCACCATCTGGTTGCATCAACCGGAAAGAAGAAGGAAGGGGGGAAAAGGTAGAAAGCAACCGTGCGTACTCATCCAAAGTACTCGCAAGCATCAGATCTATACTAAGTATGCACTGGTATCAAATGGAAGGTTTGAATCTGTGGACTGAACTGCAGAATGCCAGAATAGAGGGGAAGGCCTAGCCTATCGAAGACTAGCATCTTCAAGCAGATCCAAGCATCTTGCAGCATGTAGAAGAGTAAAGAATAGCAGTTTATAATTAACAAGCATGTTGTAACATTAACGCCCAGAGATCCTTCCTCGACGCCCTGCGAGAAAGCAATCCCGGAGCCACATATCTTCAGTATCCATTTGTAGTTGTATAAGATCAGGATATAAGTCTGAACGTCCGTTACCATGGACACGGCTGTTAATAGATAATCTTCCTTGCAGGGGTGCACCACGTTTTCCAACATGCTCGATCACTCTGTCCGGACACACCTTTCTGGGGTCAATGCCTGGCCTCGGAAGATCAACACGACGCAGCCTTACCTAGGCTTAGTAGAGAGGTCCCCGTCGGTCTACCTCCTAAGCACTCCGGGGTCTGGGCCCATCGCCCGTTGCACTCCGGGTTGTTGCACACAGGGCGGGTCCAGGCTCCACCTCTACATGGATGGTGCCGGCCCAGTCGTGCCGCACTGCTAAACTGGACGCCTCACAAAGCTTCGGCTGATACCACGACGCCGAGGCCCATAACTATTCTCACGTGGTGGTTGGTGCGTAAAGGCCAAAGGTCGACTCAGAACAAATACCCAAACCATAGTGTATTATTATCTTGCGGAGACGAGCAGAGACTCACGATCGAAAGTGACCCCGTCGCCCCGTCTCGTGGACTTACGACAAGGGCCTAGAATGCCCGGTCGTGCCACGTCATTATCTTGCGGGTGCTCTCCGGGCCCGCTCAACTTTCACCAAGGTCTCAAGTAAAGTCAAGGTAACCATGTGTCCAAACATCAAGGGGAAAACCCGAGGAATCACCCATTAGGGATTCCACTCAATGTAATCATCAAGGTGAACGTAAGAGGGACCACCCTCGAGGTTCACACTTGAGGTGTTGAACGACTGAGCCGTATCGGGAATGGTGAAAGAGGAAATCACCCTCGATGACCACGATCGAATAGCTACACTATAGAGTTATCATCAGGAGTGCGTTATGAGGGATCACCCTCGACACTCAATAGTAGTTCTGCAGAGTCGAGCAACAAAATGGGCGTGATGTGATGTGAGGTGTCAGGCTCTGGTCGTCGATCATGCTGATCGAGTCGTCGATGATGGAGCAGGGGCAACAAGGACAAGGTGGGGCTCACTGATGGATCACTAGCCAACCTATACTAAGCAGTTTAGGATAAACAGGTAGGTAACAATAACAGGTACAAAAGCAGGCTATGCATCAGAATAGGAGCAAACAATAACAGTAGCAAAATCTAATGCAAGCATGAGAGTATAGAATGGGCGATATCGGGATGATCAAAAGGGGGGCTTGCCTGGTTGCTCAGACAAGAAGGAGGGTCGTCGGTGACGTAGTCGATCATACTGGCATCAATATCGACCTCGGGGTCTACCGGAGAGAAGAGGGGGAAGAAACAGTAAATACATAACAAGCAAGAGCATAACAGGACAACAGACAGAGCTAGACGTGTTCTAGCGCGGTGCTACACGCTACCAGTGAATGGGGGAAACATCCGGGAATGTTTTCCCGAAGTTTGGCATTTTCGGGCAAACGAAACGGAGGGGAAATGTTGCATGTTTGCTATGCTAGGGGCGTGTGGCGGATGAGCAGGCCGCATATTCGGATTCGTCTCGTCGTTTTGAGAAACTTTCATGTATAAAACTTTTTCATCCGAGTTACGGATTATTTTAAATTAATTTTTCAAAGTTTTATTGAATTTCCAAATTATTGGATTTAATTTAATTCAAAAAACATTTAAATAATAATTGATATGGGTACACAGAAGTGTACCCATCATTAAGCACATGTGGCCGACAGATGGGGCCATGGGGCTAGTTGATCAAGTCAACAGAGACTAGTCAACTAGTGAATAGTAGGAGTGGGTCCACATGTCATTGACTGTTCTAACTAACTACAGATTTAACTAACTAATATAGTTCATTAGTTTATTTAAGATTAATTAATTAAGTTAATTAAGTGTTTAACTAACTAATTAATTATTTTTATTAATATATATATATATATTAACATCTTTTTCAATAAACAGGCGCGTGGGGCCCCGTTGGCAGTGGCCCATCTGGCCACTAGAGCGGGCTATCGGGGCGGCGGGAGCGGGGCGCTCCCAGGCGCCCAGCTTGCGGGGGGCGCAAGGCCGGCCGGTGCCCCGAGCGGCACCGGCAGCCACTGGCAGCCAGAGGCGGCCGTGGATGGGAAGCAGGGACCACAGTGGCGCTAGGTAGCGGAAGCGGGGAGGGGCGCGGTGGCTAGCATGTGGACGGCAGAGGCGGGGGTTGTGGGCAGAGCAGAGCCGCCACGCCGGGCTAAGCAGAGCAGCGGGGGGAAACGGGGCGCGAGTGGCAACGGCGCGAGGCGAGGGAGCACGGGGAGACGATGAGCACAGGTAGGGGGACGGCAACACGGGGCTGGACGCGGTCACGGTCGCGGTGACCACGGCCACTAGATGAAGACCGGGCAGCGCGAACGACAGCCTATGGCGGTGAAACGAGGAGAGGGAAGAGGAGGACGGACGGCGGATCACCCCCGTTGCAGGGGAACACCGGCGAGGCTCGGAGGAGCCGCGGTTGAGGAGGAGGTCGAGGACGGCGCAGTGATGCGGACGAGGCGGCGGGGCGACGTCGGGACGAGCTGGCACCGTTGGGGACGAAGGGGTTGAGGGCGATGTCGGTGGGGCAAGGCAGTCCAGCAAGGGAGGGTCCAAGCGGCGGCGGGGTTGGTTCGATCGGCGCCAGGGGCGCCTGATCTGGATCGAGGGGGGAGTGGAAGGAGCGAGGGGATCGTGGGGGAGGGAAGTGGGGGCGAGTGGGGATGGAACCGGCTAGGGTTCGGCTCAGGGTGGGTAAGGGGAGCAAGGGGACGGCTGGGCTGGCTTGAACTGCTGGGCCGGCTAGGCCTGCCCAGTGGGTAAGGCCCGGGCAGAGAGGGAGGGGGTCCCTTCTCCTTTGAAAGTTTTTTGTTTTATTTTAAAACCACTAGCAGTTGACTTTTAAATAAAATGAGACTTGGTCGTATAACCACATTGCAAATTGTAGACACATGCATAAATGATTTGGTGAGCATCTAACATAGCTTGGAGTTTTTTGTAACTTAAAAAGCATTTACAAATATTTCACCATGACAAACATCCAGGCATTATCTACAACACCTAGAACATTTTATTTTTGACATTTGAAAACTTTTAAAGATTGACTCGAATATAAATTTAAATTTGAACAAGGTTTGAAACAACGCGAGTTTACCAACAGTAATCGTGGTGACGCAGCAACATTAGTGGAGGGTTACTGTAGCTTAAACATCCGGGAGTCACAATTCTCCTCCACTACAAGAAATCTCGTCCCGAGATTTAAGGTGCGGAATAAGGGGAAAAGACTCGGGAAGGACGGAGTTCAACACAAGATAGGTACCTGGGGGCTATCTCAGTGAATGTGGCATAGAGCCATCTCTCGAGTTGAAATTCAAGAAAGTCATCGAGAGCAAGGTAAGGAGGTGCAACAAGGAGCTTCAACCGGGTACACAACCATTCGTTGCCTGAAACAGAGGGTGAAAGCGGTTCACAGCAATGGGAATAATTATTGCATCTGATACCAGAACAGATCACAAGGAAGGTGTCTCGTGAATTGCATACGAAGCCAAGCGCGAGGAACAATTTTGGAAGACAGGGATGTACAGGAGAGTTAGGCTTCAATCCTGTGGAACTGTGGGTTATGGGCCCACCATGTGGGTTGAAAGCGGGAAGGGTCCTACATTTGCATGGTCATGACAGCAAGGCAGGTCAGAGGATAATCTGTCATTTATGTTGGCAACAACGTTGGTACCAAGGGTGAGGGACGAAGAGAACCATTTTCCTGCTCATTAAGACGAGGCGGACCAATAGGTAAAGTTCTCGTCCATCGGTGGCTACTGGAATGTCATCAACAATAGTAACAAGGTCTTACTGACAGAGTTTGTACATCGAGGTGTTTACATAAGCACGGAATTATCACTGCTCAGATATGTTAGGTCGCAAGAAGGGTTAAACAAATCAATGGAGACCTAAATCAATTACCGGTGTTCTCGAGTGTTTAATAACGCAGAACCCATGGAAAATTTGAATCGGCGAGAATAATAGTTGATGAAAAACTCATAAGAAGTTATGTAGTTCCGTGATATTCTCGAGATACCAGAGGGAAACACTCAAGGGTATAGCAGAACATAGGTTGGATGGGTGAAATGATCTACAGAAGACAAGTACTTCCACTTGTCCGAGAAATGAAATCAAAGAAGAAATATCATGGTTGGAACCACGGTTGCAAAGGACCAAATATAGATAACAGATGAACTTATCACAAGGTGATTATTATTATAACAAGAAGCTTCCATGATAAGTTCCACATCAGGTCCATGGGCATGAACACAAGGTTCAAGGTCGACTCCCATTTCTCTAATGCATAACTTTTCATTCACTTCTCGCTTTCGGTGAAGTTGTAGTGTTGATATTTTATCTAGCAAAACACCAGAAGAGTAAGACTCATGAAGACTCTAGGGTTCAAATAGATTAGGGAAGGCGTAGGTTCAACCCATAGAGGCATCTTAGGAACCTTTCCCACAAACTTCAGGAGTAAAATATCAATCCCGAGAGTAGAGCATGGTTGAGGAAGCAGAAGATACAATTTACCAAAGGCATTATGTATCCGAGGAAAAGCTCAGAAGGTTACTGTATATGAAGGACGCTGTCGGATAGAACCCCACAAAGGATCTGGTGGTTCACAAGGGATCTGATGTGAGCATCGGTACTCAACCAGAAGTAGAAAGAATGCAAGGATATCAGATTATAGAAGCAACTGACTAATTTAGAGTTGAAATGCAAAGGAATTGTGATTTCCAAAATCAAGGGATCAGAAGCAAACGCTCTGACCAAGGATGGTTAAGTTGAATAGACTTAGGGCACAATCAATGGCAATCTGATTTGTTGAGAACCAGCTCATGTTCGGGAAGACGTCTGAGCTGGAAAGATAATCTATAAGGATCAACTGATGATTGTGACACAGACATATCAAATCAAAAGACTGAAGATGATAATGACAAAGGACGTCAAAGGATACTGCTAGGCATATGGAATTAATTAGAGTGTAGGCAGGTAAGACTTTCTAGAGCAATAGGCGACAGAGGTCATCGAAAGCTCGGATTTTATTACCAAGTATCTTATGAAGCATAATAATAACTGGGGTGAATGGATACTCGATAAGAGCGAGTAATTATCCGAAGGGGTATTCATGCGGCAAGGACTGCAGGGCAGTAAGCATAAAGGATCCTTGGAACATCGAAGAGTATTTCAGGACATCTTAATAACAAGAGCAACTGGGGATGAAGGTATGAACGACAACATAGGTAGTTACGCATAAGGATTTATCGGTGGTAGGGATTGCAATGGCGAAGGGCACAAGGGTATCGAGAAAGCATCAGAGAGTATCTTCAGAATCTTCTGGTGAAGCGGGCCATCATCTAGAATGAAGGGGCTCTCCGGGAGAAGTATTTACGAGAACCTAGAGTTATAGTTTGCAAAACCATTTAACCCGAATGGAAGAGAGATCAGATTCCCAGAGTATAGACGAGGAATAAAAGATCCTAATACCACCCAATGGCGACGTGGGCCCGTAAGCCACACAGCCATGTTAGTAAAACCGTTTTTTCAAAGTCTAGACTCAACTTCGGCCACGGAGTTGGAAAGGGGGATCCTATAGGTAGTTGACTCTGATACCAACTTGTGACGCCCCCCGATTCAATCGTACACTAATCATACATGCAAATGTGTACTACCAAGATCAGGGACTCACGGGAAGATATCACAACACAACTCTAGACACAAATAAAATAATACAAGCTTTATACTACAAGCCAGGGGCCTCGAGGGCTCGAATACATAGCTCGATACACAAGAGTCAGCGGAAGCAACAATATCTGAGTACAAACATAAGTTAAACAGGGATGCCTTAAGAAGGCTAGCACAAAAGCAACACGATCGAAGAGGCAAGGCCTCCTGTCTGGGACCTCCTAACTACTCCTGGTCGTCGGCGGCCTCCACATAGTAGCATCCATCGGCGATGGCATCTGGCTCCAAGGGTCCACCATCTGGTTGCATCAACCGGAAAGAAGAAGGAAGGGGGGAAAAGGTAGCAAGCAACTGTGAGGACTCATCCAAAGTACTCTCAAGCATCAGATCTATACTAAGTATGCACTGGTATCAAATGGAAGGTTTGCATCTGTGGACTGAACTGCAGAATGCCAGAATAGAGGGGAAGGCCTAGCCTATCGAAGACTAGCATCTTCAAGCAGCTCCAAGCATCTTGCAGCATGTAGAAGAGTAAAGAATAGCAGTTTATAATTAACAAGCATGTTGTAACATTAACGCCCAGAGATCCTTCCTCGACTCCATGCGAGAAAGCAATCCCGGAGCCACATATCTTAAGTATCCATTTGTAGTTGTATAAGATCAGGATATAAGTCTGAACGTCCGTTACCATGGACACAGCTATTAATAGATATCTTCCCTGCAGGGGTGCACCACGTTTTTCAACATGCTCGATCACTCTGGCCGGACACACCTTTCAGGGGTCAATGCCCGGCCTCAGAAGATCAACACGACGCAGCCCTACCTAGGCTCAACATAGAGGTCGCCATCGGTCTACCTTCTAAGCACTCCGGGGTCCGGGCCCATCGCCCATTGCACTCTGGGTCATTGTGCGCAGGGCGGGTCCAGGCTCCACCTATACATGGATGGTGCCGGCCCATCCGTGCCGCACTACTGAACTGGACGTCTGACAAAGCTTCGGCTGATACCACAATGCAGAGGCCCATAACTATTCTCACGTGGTGGTTGGTGCGTAAAGGCCAAAGGCCAACTCAGAACAAATACCCAAACCATAGTGTATTATTAGCTAGCGGAGACGAGCAGAGACTCACGATCAAAAGTGACCCCGTTGCCCCGTCTCGTGGACTTACGACAAGGGCCTAGAATGCCCAGTCGTGCCACGTTGTTATCTTGCGGGTGCTCTCCGCGCCCGCCCGACTTTCACCAAGGTCTCAAGTAACGTCAAGGTAACCGTGTGTCCAAACATCAAGGGGAAAACCCAAGGAATCACCCACGGAGGATTCCACTCAATTTAATCATCAAGGTGAACGTAAGAGGGACCACCCTCGAGGTTCACACTTGAGGTGTTGAACGACTGAGCTGTATCAGGAATGGTGAAAGAGGAAATCACCCTTGATGACCACGAGCGAATAGCTACACTACAGAGTTATCATCAGGAGTGTGTTATGAGGGATCACCCTCGGCACTCAATAGTAGTTCTGCAGAGTCGAGCAACAAAAGGGGCGTGATCACTACAAAAAGAAGACACATCCGTGACATTTTGGGCCGAACGAAAAAAAATATATCATACATATGACACTTCTATGACGATAATTGTGACAAAACCCGGTATCATCATCGATGTGGTGGGCTCCTACTTCTATGACAAAAAATCATGACAGAAAATGGGCTTTTCGTCCTGGGCGGGCCGGAGACGCAGTTGCATGACATTCTTTGGGCCGTCCATGATGGAAAAAACCATGGTAGAAGCGAGGGGGAGGAAAATTTTGGGGAGTTGTCGGTTACGCTGGGAGAGCGATGCGCGTTTCTCTCGTACAGGTACGGGCGTGTGTGCGAGGCGTTGGCTCTAACTGAACCCGAGCGAGGCGTTGGGCTCTAACTGAACCTGAGCGATTGCACTGCAGGCTACGCGTTACTGAACCCGAGGGATCGATCGATGGCTGTTAACTGAACCCGATGGAGCGATTCCTTCGCTACTGCTGCTAACTGAAGCCGATCGATGTTGCCTCTGGGATGAACTGTGAGCGTTGCGGGGGGGGGGGGGGTTGGATGAACAGTGAGCGGTGGTGTTGCCTCTTGATGAACAGGAACCCGTGGTGTGGAGGGCTGGATAAACAGTAGACGGTGGAGGGGTGGCCGTGGAGGGGTGGTTGAACAGGACCCCGTGGTGTGGAGGGCTAGATGAACAGTAGACGGTGGAGGGGTGCCCGTGGAGGGGTGGTTGAACAGTAGTTGGTGGAGTAGCGCGCGGTGGAGGCTGGATAAACAGGAGCCCGTGGAGGCCGGAGGAGGTCGACGGTAGCCCGTAGAGGCTGGAGGAGGTCGACGGTGGAGATGAACAGTATCCCGTGGAGTCCCGTTTTGCAGTATGCCACACCCCTCCCGATGAACAGGAGCCCCGTTTCAACCGTAGCGCTCCAACACAAGTCCGTTTCGTCCGTTTTGCGGTACGCCACACCCCTCCTGATCAACAAGACCCCCGTTTCGACCGTAGGAGGTCCGTTTCCTCCGTTTTGCGGTACGCCAGACCCCTCCCGATGAACAGGATTCCGTTTCGAACATGGCCGGTCGAACACAAGGCCGTTTCTCTGTTGTGCGGTACACCAGGCCTCGTTTCCATCCCCTGCTCCGTCCAAGCAGTCCCGATGAACACGACCACGCATTCCATTCCGACCCAGCCGGTTGGCTCCCACGCGTTCCGTTGCCTCCCGATGAACACGACGCATTTTGTTGCCTCCCCATGAACACGATGACGACGTTGTTTCTCCATTCCGACCCAGCCATGTACGTATGCACGAGTAGGCATTCGAGACCCTGCCCATATGTACGTATGTGTCCGTATTTTCTTTCTTGCACCCTCGCCGCTGGATGTACGTGTACATGCTACGTGCGCGCCTCTACTACGACACGTGCGCGCCTCTACATCTACGACACGTGTGCGCCTCTACATCGACCAGTATGTACGTACACGTTCGCGACCAGAATGACAACACTATGTACGCTTCGACCAGGTGGGTCCCGACTATCAGGCACTTCCTTGCATGCGAAGATGTAGCTGGTGGGTCCCAGCAGTCAGTGGGCGAATCGTTTTTTTTGCCCGGACACACTTCCTTTTGTGCGAAGATGTATCTGGTGGGTCCCAGCAGTCAGGGGGCGAATCGTTTTTTTCGCAAAATACGGTGGCCCGTCTGGTGGGTCCCTGCTGTCAGGTGGAGGAATCATTATTTTGCGCGTAATAAGGAGGCACTTCCTTGCGGTGGCCGTGGGCCCAGCTGTCAGCCTCTCCACGTACAGTCCATGTTCGATGGAAGTCGTTTCTTGACCACATTGACCACGCCGCGCCGAGAGCACCACGGTGGTGGACGACGGCGAGGCCTAGGAAGGGGACGACTCGGAGCCGGGGAAGACGCGGCAGTGGATGCCCACGCGAAGAGGAGTACGAGGATTCACTAGTTCGGCTGCGGTGTGAGGCTGTTGTCGCCGCAGAATAACAGGGGGTGTGGGTGAGTAGAGGGATGGCCTGGACAGTGGTGGGAGTAGTAGGGGGCGGTGAGGCCTCCGCGGCATCATAGCCGGTCACGGGAGGCAGGAGCATGTGGCACGACCAGCGCTGGTTTGGGCGGCTGGAGCAAGAAGACCAGAGGTTGAAGAAGCACTACGGCTGTTGGATGAACATCGTACGGTAACAGGAGCTAGAATCATTCATATTGACTAAGTTGACAAAGCCCTCCATCCCCGTCAACTTGGTAGGCCCACAAGTCAGCCTCCCACTATGCTGGGTTCCAGCTGGCAGGGGGAGTATTCATTTTTTGTGCATAATAAGGAGGCACTTCCTTGCGTGCGAAGATAGCTGGTGGGTCCGACATGTCAGCTGGGGGCACGTTTTTTTCACAAAATACAGAGGCCCTTCCAGTGCGTCCCAGATGTCAGGTGGAGGAATAATTATTTTGCGCGTAATAAGGAGGCACTTCCTTGCTGTGGCCATGGACCCAGCTGTCAGCGTATCCACGTACAGTCCACGTCCGATGGAAGCCGTTCCTTGACCATGTTGACCACGCCGCGCCGAGAGCACTAGGGCGGTGGACGACGGCGAGGCCTAGGAAGGGAACGACATGGAGGCAGGGAAGACTCGACAGTTGTTTCCCACGCGGAGGGGAGTACGACTGTACAAGGGTTTACTGGTTCGTCTGCCCTCGCTGGAGAATAACAGCAGGTGTGGCCGTGTGGGTGAGTAGAGGGATGGCTAGGCCAGCGATGGGAGTACGGTAGGGTGGTGAGGCCTGCGTGGCAGCACAGCCGGCCGCGGGAAGGAGGGAGCAGGAAGTCCCGCCGGCGCTTGTTTGAGCGGCTAGAGCAGGAAGAGCAGAGATTGAAGAAGCACGACGACCGTTGGATGGACATCGTACGGCACTGGAGCTAGAATCGTTCATATTGACTAAGTTGACAAAGCCCTCTGTCCCCGTCAACTTAGTAGGCCCACAAGTCAGCCTCCCACCATGGTGGGCCCCAGCTAGCAGGGGGAGTATTCATTTTTCTGTGCGTAATAAGGAGGCACTTTCGATGGGTCCGAGCTGACAGCGGGGGGAACGTTTTTTTCGCGAAATACGATGGTCCGTCCAGTGGGTCCCAGTAGTCAGGGGCAAAAGTTCTTTTCGCGAAATACGGTGGCCCGTCCGGTGGGTCACAGCAGTCAGGGGGAAACATTTTTTCCGCGAAATACTGGTGGCCCGTCCGGTGGGTCCTTGCTGTCAGTTGGAGGAATAATTATTTTGCGCGTAACAAGGAGGCACTTCCTTGCGGTTGCCGTGGACCCAGCTGTCAGCCTCTCCACGTACAGTACTCTTCCGATGGAAGTCGGTCATTGACCACATTGACCACGCCGCACCGAGAGCACCAGGGCGGTGGACGACGGCGAGGCCTAGGAAGGGGACGACGCGGAGCCGGGGACGACGCGGAGCCGGGGAAAACGCGGCAGTGGAAGCCCACGCGGAGAGGAGTACGAGGGTTCACTGGTTCGGCTATGGTGCGTGGCTGCCGTCGCCGCAGAATAACAGGGGGAGTGGGTGAGTGGAAGGATGGCCTGGCCAGCGGTGGGAGTAGTATGGGGACGGTGAGGCCTCTGCGGCAGCACAGCCGGCCACGGGAGGCAGGAGCATGCGGCACGACCGGCGCTGCTTTGGGTGGCTGGGGCAAGAAGACCAGAGGTTGAAGAAGCACTACGGCTGTTGGATGGACATCGTTGACCATGCTGCACCGAGAGCACCAGGGCAGTGGACGACGGCAAGGCCTACAAAGGGAACTACAGGGAGCCGGCGAAGACACGGCAGTGGCTGCCCACGCGGTGGAGAGTACGAGGGTTGACTGGTTCGGCTGCCGTCGCCGGAAAATAACAGGAGGTGTGTGTTAGTAGAGGGATAGACAGTCCAGGGATGCGAGTATGATGGGGCCGCGAGGCCTGCCTGGCAGCACTGCCGGCCATGGGAGGCGGGAGCAGGCGGTTCCGACGGCGCTGGTTTGGGCGGCTGGGGCAGGAAAATCTAAGACTGAAGAAGCACGATTGCCATTAGATTGACATCTAACGGTCTGACGCTGGTGGAGTCGATTGTTGACTAAGTTTCTTTTTTAAGAAACCTTGTGTACGCATGAACTTAGTAGGCCCACAAGTCAGCCTCCAAATCTGTGGCACACAACATAAAACCCATTTGCTATTTTTTACAATTTGCAGCCCATTTGCTATTTTTTATAAGGGCCATTTGCATTTCTGTCCCTAACTCGAACCACCTAATCAGATATACCCCTAATTCAAAAGCCTGCTCAAAAATGCCCCTCCGCCGTTAGGTGCCCTTACAAAAATGTCCTTCCGTGCCGTTACCGTCCGGTCAAAGAACTTCGACCGCTATCTGGCCGTTTCTTTGATATTTTTGCCCCTGTGTCCATGTGCCACTTACTGGTGGGTCCCACTCTCAAAAAATAAAATGAAAAACACTTTCTCTCACCCTCTCTCTCTCACACACACACACTTACATGTGGGGCCAGTCTAAAAAAAGGAAAATGAAAAAAGGACTGTGGATTGGGTCGACGGTGGCCAGCGGCGACCAAATCCCGCGGTGGAGGCACGCCGGGATGCTGCGAGGAGGACGGCTGAGGGAACCAGGCTATAGGAGTGGCTCTACCGCATCCAGGGATGTGGTCGTCAGACCATATGGTCGCCGGAGCAAACGGCGGCGGCCATTCCCGCGGGGGCTCCGGGCGACACAAGTGAGGCAGCAACTATGCGAGGGGTAGAGAGAGGGAATGGTTTGTGTGACAATAGGGAGCACACTTGGAGCACGACGGCGACGCTGCTGGGGCTCGGGGGTGACCGAAGCGATGACTTCGACGATGGCGGCCATGGAAGAGCTCGGAGCTCATGGGGAAGACGACCCGAGGTCATGGAGCTTGCTATGGAGGACTCCCAAGTCTTCTGTGGTGCATAAGTATGCCATAGGAGCCGCCGGGATCGGCCGACATGCTTCAACGGAGTCGAATCGAAGGTGGCGGTCCGAGCTCAGAGGCGGGGAAGATGCATTGTGGCGCTCTGTGCTGGATATCTGTGGTCAAAATTGTCAGCTGGTTGGACAAGGTCATGGCATATGAGCTTCCTGGCGAGGTAGCGGCACTTCAAGTTGCCGTTGGCCATGTCCTTGACTGACGCCGGCGACGGGGCACTCGCTGGCGTGCTTGTGGGAGAGGGCGGGAGAGGAACGAGGGCAGGCGGCAGAGAGAGCATGAGGTACAGAGGACTATGGTGTCAGGGGAGGCCAGCGACAGAGGCGGTGGCCGTTCAATACTCTCGTCGGAGTTGAGAGGTAGTGGCCGTCGGCCCGTCGTTCGGCAGGGGGGCGGGGAGAGAGAGGTGAGAGAGATAGTGTTTCCTTTTTCTTTTTCTATAAATGAGGGGGCCCACATGTAAGTGTGTGTGTGAGAGAGAGGGGGTGAGAGAAAGTATTTTTCATTTTATTTATGTTTTGACTGGGTCCCACGTGTAAGTGGCACATGGAGGCAGGGGCAAAATGTCCAATAAACGCCTAGTAGACGGTCAAACCCCTTTGACTAGACGGAAACGGGACGGAAGGGCATTTCTGTAAGGGCACCAAACGGTGGAGGGGCATTTTTGAGCAGGCTTTTGAATTAGGGGCAAATGTGAGTAGTGGGTTCGAGTTAGGGACACAGATGTAAAAGACCCTTTTTATAATTTGCTGCCCATTTGCTAATTCTTAAGTAATTTATTACAGCCATTTTCTGCCCAGGACCACGGTCAAAAAGTTCAACCTTATTTTGCATATTTCGGTGGAGTCCAAACTGTTGTAATCCCGAAATGATAAACTTTTTTTAAGAACTTATTGATTTGCCAAAAAATCGTTTTGTTTTTGTAAGCAAATAAGACGTGGGACAATTGAGTTGGTTTAAGGGAAAACCAGTGGTGAAAAAATCAGCGCTGGGTGGGAAAAAACAACAAAAATAAGGATGTAAATATGAAAAGGGAATTTTATGTGTTTTCAATATAATGATACGTGTATATGAACTAGTAAAACTATAGGTAGAGATTAGAGAACGGATGTAGGACATGCGTTTCAAGAGGAAAATAGAACTGGGTTGTGTGTTTGATTCAGTAAAAAAACTGCCTGCGGATGTTGTAAGACAAAATATAACTAATGCTGGCGGGCCATAGGCCAGTAGATACCTGCTGGATTTTTGTGCCCCGTTGTCGTCATGGGCTGGGCCTGTTAAAACAAAACCAACCCTAGTCAGTCTACAGCCCAGTTGAAACTTGCTCGACCTGAAAAAACAATATATGTGCTCAATAAACGAGAGAATTCTGCAAGCACAGACTGATAACTAGGACGCAACACGGATATTGTTTTTTATCGTGATAATAAGTGCATGCACTTGTTTCAAAAAAACTGCAGAACTGGGAATTCGAACGGCGGGTGCTTATGCTACCCATCAAATAAAAATCAGGTGCCTGAGAAGTCGTTTCAAAACAAATGATTCAGCTTTATATCCACATCGACCCTCGGCATGATGGTTGGAAGCAAATGCAAGTTCATACCAAGAGATCATTAACAACAATACCAACTTGCGGATGACAAGGTAGTACAACTACCAATACCAAACTACTCCTGGTAGAAAATCTTGCAGAGGACCAGCTCCCGCTCCTTCTCTTGCTCCAGGTCCCCGAGTTGGTACTGGTGCATCACCCAGTTGGTCCTGTGCTGGTCAAAGTTTTTGTTGGTGTGCAGCACTAGAACCTTTTTTGTTGCCCGTCTACCGGCCATTGACCATCACAGGCAAGGTATTGCCGGTCTTGTGCCACATCGAGTGCATGTCGCACTCCGACTGTATCTTGTGACGCGTCCACGTGCCCCTTTTGAACGCCCTGGAATTGCGCTGGAAGAAATGCTTCCTTAGTCCACTCAGTGTGATACCTGCAGTATTGTGGAATACAGGTTTTAGTGTACCTAGTTGGCATTTTCATAACATCTTTGGCATGTTGCAGTCACTTGTTTCACTTTTTATTAACTGTCAAATTGTAATTGTTTCACCAGGTCTGCATCTAAAAAGAAAAATAGAGCTATAAACAAAGGAATATGTTTGTGCAAGTAGACGGCCGATCGGTGTCTTACCTGGAAGTTTCTCAGGTTGGGTGTAACATATGCCGTGCTCGCTGTCGATGGTTGGTATGAACAAATCAATGAGAGACTAAAATCTCGCACTGTCTACACTCACTTTGGCCTCAAGGTGCTCGATCAGCTCCTGATCCGTGGGATCGAACTTGATGCCAGCCAGCAGCACCGGCCAATCCTTCTTTGAATTGCATCGGTAATTCCAGTTATATGTTACTCAATGTATGATCAATCGACTGTTTTAAGTGAATGATGAAAGATTTCGACAGAGTAAAAACTCGCGCTTCTTCGACAGTTGTACGAGAGTAATTGCCATGCCGTTTTGCAAGGGCGCTTGTAAAAACTCTAAACTCTATTCTCCTCTTATTTAATGGATGAGGCAAATGTTTTGCCTCCGTTTCGAAAAAAAAGATTTCGACAGATATGTGGTACTCCAAATCTGAAGTCCGGAATACCCGAACACACCGCTGAGATTCTTGTGTCACCTCACGCGCAGTGTGTTGTCATGTCAATTCAATGTGTGGACATGATGAATAATTTGACCGACGTATACTAGTACTGCTACTGTACTACTTACTAATCATATTTAGTGTCACAATTTATACATAGGTTTAACTAACAAGTACGCACTTGAAGCCTAACTGATATATATGTATATATATATGGCTTCTGCACAGCATCTCCATCATCATTATCAGTACATCCTACGCAGGTGAGTTAGGATGCACTTGATCCCAGGAAGGTATCTATCCTTCAAACCAGAGGAGTGCTTCAAACTAACACCAGTACATAATATCCAACAAAAGAGGGTCGTGCTATAGCAGCAGAATACATGGCTCAGTCTAGATATCAGCACGAATCAAGTTGTGCATATTTGCTGTTGGCATGAACCACATTGCCGCATGTCGGGTTTGCAAAAGCCATCCATCGCATGGAAGCTTGATGCCTTTCACACACTGAAGATTACCTGGCAACAAGCTGTGTCGACGAATCTCTAGATATGGTGATTCATGAAACCCATGGTATCATGTGTAAACACAGCCCCCCTTCGCGAATGGAAGTTGCATAGCACAGTAATCATCGCCAATGATATGATCAATGATTGGTTCGATGATCGGATAATTGAGCCCGAGGAACAAGGAGTGGTTGCCAAGGCTGTAAACCCGCCTCCAGTTGAATACGCCTGGCCCAACGGAGCTGGGATCTTTCTCGAACACGAAGCAGCCATAGCCATCAATGTCACGAACGCCCCACGCATTATACTGCATGTGGTTTGATGTAATGGTTTGGTCAATTTGGTATGTGCGAATGAGCATCAAATGACCACTGTCAGCTGAACGAGCTGAACGAGCGATAAAACAGCACCCATCGGCTGGTATGATTCCAGGTCCTGGAATCATGAAGGCCAGCGCATTTGCGTCTGCTGCAACAATTCAAATTGGAGACCAAAAGGACAGAAATAAACAATCATGTTCAGAGTATGTGTGGAATTAAGTTTAGTATAACAGTGACACATATCATAGACAGAGAATTGCAATGTCATGGTCATAATCATACCCCAAGTTAAAAATAAGCCAATGGCTTTCATATTCTAGCAACATGTCATGGTTCAAATATCATGTAACAATGAGAGGAAAACAGCTATGACAGCGCCTACTCATATGCTACCATAGCACTTACTACTACTATTCTCATATCAACTCTAAGCAATAACATGTGTTGTTATAAAAATCTTGTAAACGAGAGTAACATATAGCAATCATGATGTTATGCTCATAATATGTATTCTAACAATCATTAGATGCCAATTGTTCTCATATCAACTCTAACAATAACATGTGTGGTCAT
This sequence comes from Triticum aestivum, assembly GCF_018294505.1. NCBI lineage: Eukaryota > Viridiplantae > Streptophyta > Magnoliopsida > Poales > Poaceae > Triticum > Triticum aestivum. Next base: position 113,128,206 of record NC_057804.1, on the reverse strand, counting down.
AAAAATCTAGGAAATGAGAGGAACATATAGCAATGATGTGGTTATAGACATGCTATGCATTCTAAATTTGTAACAAATGAACAGGCAGTCGTATTCATAAGGTAAAGATGAGATGAGATAGAACAATTACACGACGATAGATTCCACCAGTATAGGCAGCCAATCTGTGCGTCGACCGCGTAAACGATGCCATCATGCACTATAGCATCAGACAGAAATGTTGCCTCAACAGGATTGATGATAAGCCATAACCATGTATGGCGACCGGATTCCAGATAGACTAATCCCATGTTAAACAAGGCAATGAGCTTGTAATCCATGTAGTCTTCTAATGGTGTGGGCACTTCGCAGATTACAACTTTCTGCAAACAGAGGTCGAGCCAAAAGCTTGACGCGTCTCGTGCATAGTAGGCAGGAGTATCCGACGGGCCGCGAGGCTCGATGTCGGCGGTATCCAACGATGGAAGGGTGATCTCTCGCTGGGTGTAGATATCCATGAGACGCCACGGACTACCGGTGTGGTGGATGAGGACGATCCAGTTGGCCTTCATGCCCGCCCAGTAGTGGCCGCGCATGAAGGACAGGTGGACGGGTAGTGGTAGCATGTTGAGGGGCACCACGGCAACCTCCGTAGGATCGTCAAGTCGGTATCTGGGCCACCTGCGAGGATCGGGCATCAGCAAGCACGGTGTCTTGAAAAGAGCCGGCCGGTTGCAGACGAGTAGACGGTACAAAGACACTGAGCATGCGGCCAGACGGACGGTGCTGAGTAGGTCCATACGACTACAAATCTGCTCCAAGAGAACATCAGGGAGAGAATTCTAATCACGGCTCTGCGTGTCAGTCGGTTCTGCCATTGGGGTTTTCGGTGCCTGCGAGCCAGTGAGGAAGTGGATTCGGGCGAGCGAGCGAAGAAGCTTCTCCTCGTGTGGCCGAGCAGTGAAAGGGGGGATATGGTACGCGCGAGCTACCAAGGAACATGGCGCGGGCGATCGAGCAGTGAGCGGGGGTAAATGGTGTGCAGCCGACGATGGGGAAGAGAGGATGAAGAAGAAGAGAGGAGGAAGAAGAGTGGAAGACGGGGAAGAAAGTGCATTAAATCTCAATTCTACTGGTACTACTACCAGGATATAGGCACCGTCCTCCGGAGTGTAAATAGTTACACCGATGACATGTGGGTCTACCACAAGAGGGCCCATATGTCAGTTAATGGAGGACACAGGTGCGTAGGCGTATTTGCGGAAGCGTGCTCTACTGGCAAACATGATGGCAGTACTGGGTAAGGCTGATTTAGTAACACCAACACGCTGGTTCAGCTTAGTAATTACGTGTCCCATCTGCTGCAGCATGTATTGTCACTTCACTGCGAAGACTAGTTGAATAGTTCTCTCTGGCTGAGATGGGGAATGATGGATCGCGAGGATTTCCTTTCTACAGTATCCCTATGCCTCTACGCTCACTTCACTCATTTTGCTCCGTACCTAGTCACTTGTTGAAATCTGTAGAAAGACAAATATTCCGTATTTGGGAACAGAGGGAGGCTTTTACTCCGTACTAGAGTATTTGGGAACAGAGGGAGTATCACCATATGGAGGGAACAGAGGAAGCTTGAAATATGAACATGTCAATGGGAGGGAGTAAGCCCCATGCATGCATGCATGCATGCAACATGCAACACTCACACGTACTCCACATGGACGCATGCAACACTCATGCACCCCTGCGGCACACAGCACACGATGCAACACACACGCTCACGCTCAAGTGCTCAACCTACTCCCTACGTTCGTGAAAGGCTGTACATTTAGAGATTTACACATTGACTAGGGTATAATTAACGCCCAAAAGTAGCAGACTTATGTGTGCATGCAACCATTGAGATAAGAAGATTAAATGAAGGCCATTGCATGCTGTAATTAAGGATAGACATGTAGCCTATACCTACAGCACAAGTTGGTGCATTAGTCAATCAATATCGATTTAGATTAAAGGCTAAATGCATTGGAAGTGTAGATGTACATCATGTACTACTACACTCTTTGTTTTATAGCCGATGTACACTCTTTGTTGGAAGGCCGAGGGAGGACACGTGCATGCACTCACATACACAGCCAGGGCGGTTCGGGCGCAAGGGTTGGACTCGTGTGGCGCCTGCCTAAAGTTTTGTTTAACTGATTTCTTTGCTCCGCCAACTGACAGGTGGGACCCAGAAACCAGGTGCCAATTTAACCAGTCAACAAAGTGCCACGTCGACTATGTGGCCGGTCAGTAGGGTGCAATACGGTGCTCTATGATGAGCTAGTGATCGTATAATCGACGCAAAACTATATATAGTGACCATAAAGAGCATATTGTTACATACGTTGACCGCCAGTGTATTTTTCTCGTTTCAAATTAAGCCATATTAATCGGAAAGGACACAGTATGGACTACTACTAGTACTAGTACTGCTTTGATGTGTCCTGTCAACTCGCCGAACGAGGAGAAGTTTGCTTACTATGCCTCTCCCTCGCCCACGCGCGCGGTGGTTCGCAGGACAAGGAGAGGGTTTTGACTACATCGCCCTCTCCCTCTTCCTCTCCCTCACCCTCGCCCTCGCTCTCGCCCTCGTGGTGGACGTGCAGCAGTTCAATCGGTGTCAGATTGCCGGAAGCATATTGTACTGTAGTATCATCATTGTTGGATCTTCCGAAGAGGCGAAGAGGCAAGTGCAAGGTTCACACAGTACAAACTGTTGAACCTCCCGGAGAGGCAAAGAGCCAAGCGCAAGGTTTTATAGGAGTTGTCGTCCTAGTAGGAGTATACTACAACTATAGCGAACGATGCTATTGTATGATGCCGCCATGTCACGTATATCCAAAGTTGTGCCACCTTTTTTTCTCAAAGAGCGTGTTGGATCCCGTGCAACAACCACACAAGTTGCACGTACACATAACACATTTACTAGTAATAAATTCTAAAGGACAAATGACAGTATGCCACACAAGTTCATCTCCAATTCATGTGATAAATTTGTGCACGACTAGTCTACATATATTCACAGCGCTATCGTTCAAAATTACCGTACTCCACTTACACGTTATAGATGGGCTACATGCATGTCCTCCTACAGGTTCCAGTCCCAGGTGTTCTTCATGGATGGCACGGTCCATAGCGGTGGGCAACGGGAATCATTGCCATAACTTTCTAGTCCGGTTCCACACGATGGAGACTCATCCAAGCTGAAGCGGCATAAATCAGGGATAGCGTGTCCCAGCATGTCGTTCATCCGGCGGTGCGCAATGAAGACACAACCATGCTTCATGAACGGCAGGCCTTCCGTGTCGTGCACGGAAGGTGGCATCCGCTTCACAATGGGGTAGCTATCCCTGATGAAAAGCGAGTACTCTCCAAGAGTGTTCCTCGGCACCCACGTAGCATCACAGGGGTCGAACTCGGCGCCGTTCATCTGGTACACGCGGCATCCCAGATCTGGACACATGGTGACGTACATAGTCAAGGTCCATGCATAATAATGTTGTGCTCAAATATGGCGGTCAGTAATACTGTGCAGCAAATAGTACTACTCCGGTATAGAGGAAGTAAAATAACCGGCTTATTATATATAGCCACTCTTGGCTACATGGATGAGATAGTAAGTCATGGAAAAACAAAAATGGTGGCAGCTAGTGGGTTCAAGTCTTCAAGGGCCCAGCTAGCTATATGCGTCCTCCAAGGTAAAAAGTACTCCTACTAGTAGTACTAAGTATACTACTAGTACAACAATGAAAGAGAAGGCGAGAGGGTTAAAAAATGGAATATCTGGGTAGATGGTGACGGTCCGATCGTGGTAGATTGTGTGACCATGTTGCACATCAGTGGTACCATGGGTAACGACTGCTAAGATAGTTGATCCCAATATGCCAAAGTCAGCTACAAGGTTCCAGGCTAGACCGAATCGCGGATGCAAATGCACATCCACGATCGGCGGTCTTATTTTGATCGGGGGATGACTGGTCCTTGCAAAATAATGGAGTACCGTTAGGGATGCAAATGATGGTTTGTGAATTCCGTTTGTAATCTCCCGTACCGTAGGATGGCAACCAGATGAAACAAGTCCCATGGCTTGTCACCACGAAGATGCGGCCTAGATGGCGCACGGCGTCTTCGAACGTGTAGGGGTACAAATCTGCCGCCGCCAACATGCGCCAGCCACTGCCATTACTGCGTCTTGCATTGATGGCAATCCTTATGTCGAACACCGCGATGAGATAGTAATCTTCGTAGCCGCGTCGCTTTGTCGGCGGGTCCGCAATTGCTATCTTCTTCAATCTCATGTAGGCATCATCATATGTATTCAAGCCCAGCCAGTCCGGAAGGCCGATCCCAATGGTGGAGAAGGGGTCTACCAGAACGGCCGCACTGCTGTGGATGTTGTGCAAAATGATGGTGGTATCCGGCCGGAGTTATGCAAGCCAATCTTCGTTGGCACTGACCCAGACCTATATATAAGACGGTGGACAGCGGAGAAATTACGGGATGGAAATGGAATAACTAAGTACTACATGATCAAACTCCATTACTGACCTGCTCATCGGACAAAATCCGACTACCTCTCGATGTCGGCAACTCTAGCGGAGTCAGCGTGCAACCATGGCCACGGAGCGGTGGACTGTTCGAAGGATTGTCCCATAGAAGAACCTTCTCCTCGAGGACGTCGGAGCGGCGTGTGATTTCTCCCAGAGGATCGTCGTCGAAGGTCTCCCAGTACTACTTTTCTCAACTATGAGTATTAGTGCGATGTACTATACTTCTAGTCTAGTCTAGTCTAGTATAGTGCACCAGTTTTGAACTCTTGAATCTCAGGGCCAAGGAGCTACAGTTGGAAGTGGAGGGTACTACTATTCTCTAGAACCATCACTGTACTATCAATGCAGGGGAAGTACACCTTCGTAGTGGCCTAGTGGGTACTCTCGGTGCTATATTCAGCAGCTCCTCTCACGTAGGAGTAGCTGGCCTACTTAGCCGCTCCTCTCACACACACACTAGCAGCCTGTTTATCAGTGATGGTTACTGCGGTCTGTGGGGGCAGAACATTTGAGTTATTTGATACAGCGAGACTAGGCTTTTCGCTTCCATTTGTGGAGGTGTAATGGATCTCGTCAAACTTTGTTAGTAGTTCCTTCTTTATGAATGAGATGAAGCAAAGCTTTTGCCTCCGTTTCAAAAAGAACATGTCAAGAGGAATTTCTTTTATAGTAGAGCCGATAATGGAGTGAAGTCCATGCGTGCAACGCCACAGGCTACAGAGTACTAGTAGTACAACACTTTACATACAGAGCCATATTGCACAGTTCCCAATGCCCCGCCAGGCTTTTCCGGCTCCTCGGGCCTAATTGGGAGGCGCTAGCTTAAATATGCTACTAGCTGATGAGGAAGCTACAAGCGAGGTGCGGCTAGGGCGAGCACGCGAGCCACGGGATGCTGGGAAGGAAAACCCGTTCACGTGGCTAGGCTGTCCAGTGCACCCAGATTGTGGGGCCGCACGTCTGTTTGACTTCAAAACTCAAACTACCCGTGTAAAATATTTGCTTGCAGCAAAGTGTAGTAGTACTGTTTTTTTAAAAGGCCGCCGTGCGTTCGGCCTGGATCGAACCCACAAAACGAGGTATACACTCCCGCGACCACTAGTAGTACTCGTTGGAGTACAACGCAACCTAGAATCGCCTTTTGTCGCTAGTAGTACGTACATTGTTCCTTACAAGAAACCCTAATGATGCAAGAAACCACTAAAATGCCAAGAAACTACTACCACTTGCATACGTGGCAGACTTAAGATAAGACTACCTTATCAACCATTGTACATGATCTTACCAACCAAAATCCTCGAGTGACCTCCTACCTCCGGCCCGTCCACCTAGTCATCCTCAGCCATGGGATGCAGCTACCGCCGCCGGCAGAAGGCGAGGTCAAAACCGCCGGCAGTGCGGAGCCCATGTTGCGGTAGCCCAGATGTGAGCTCTGTCCGGCACTTGCGGCCGCTAGCTAGCCAAGATAGCTCCGTCCAACTGCTTGTCTGCAAGGTTTGCTAGCTAGATTGGCACAGCAGCGCGGCGGCTTGCTCGCGCGCGCCACGCTCAGGCCAGCCATCTGGCTCGAGCGAAGGCCAGCGCGGCGGCTTGCTCGCTCGTGAGTCATGCTCGGGCCAACCTGCCAACCTGTGCGGAGGCCAGCGCGGCGTCTGGCCCGTCCGGCCGAGCGGCGGCCAACTCGCTCATCACCGGCGCCACCGACAAACACGCATCAGTACTGTTTGAAGTAATGTTCAGGAAAAATAATGATTTGAGGGGGAATAACAGGATAGAAGGTCAGATGTGGGTCCCTCGTGTCAACGGTCAAACTAAATCTGTTGGTTTAAGCTGCCTTGTCAACACGGACGTGTGGGCCAACCCAGTCATAAATGGGTTTAAACGAACTCTAATCGGTAGGAGTACTAGGTAGTACTTTTTGTCATGGATTAAGAAATTTTGGGTATGTTTTTGCTATTTTTTGTACAATAGATTCTTCTTAGGGCTTGTTGAAAGTGGTAGTTTTTTGTTAAATACTCTACATATTGTAAGTAGGAGTGGAAGTTAAGCTTTGGAAGCCAATAAGCAAGGCTAGTTACATAGTGCATATGTGTACATGATTGAAAGTAAAATTCAACCATGAGTGACTAATATCTTGATGGAAAACTCGAAACTATGGAATACTAGAAAAAAATACATGGTTGGAAATACTAGCAATGTTCATGTCTGTTGCAACGAATCATAATTAGAATAATATTTATTCACAAACTTGGTACAAAACACCCTAATTTTGATATACATATGTCATTAGAGATATATTATGTTTCAATTATAATATATTCCTTGGGCTGTTTTGGTGAGGTCAGGGAGGGATGTGGTTGGTTTTAAGATACTAATTATGGGTTTTTCTGCAAATTGGTAGACAAGTGGGATGTTGGTGAGAAAAGGCAACAACTTACCTCACAATCGTTAGATGTAGATCTAATGGTCAGAAACGACGGATGGCAGACACACCAACATCACCAACTTAGTCTTGTGTAGGAGTACTAGCAAGATCTGTGCATTAACGGAACATCAAGATGCATTTTTTTATAAAAACACTTGTTGTGATTGACCCTTGCGGGAGTAATCCCATGTGTAAAAACTAATGATATCTCGAGAAATATGAGATAAGGTGAAGAGGAGTTGGGTGTGGTGGTGGTTGGTGGTCGGACTGAGCGGAGGCATGGGGATTGACGACACCAGCAGCGGCCACTAGGCCAGTTTGTTCCGGAGGATTCCTTTCTTAGTTGCTCAACAATGAGGTTTGTTGGAGATAAGGATGAATGAGGGAAGGCCTTGTCTGCAAATGTGGAGAGGGGTGCGGGTATATTTTAGTTTAATTTCCATCCGTCAGATATAGATCGGACGGTCTATATTGCAAGATGGCACACATACCATCATCACCAACTCGGTTTTTTATAAAAGAAGAAATATAAGTATGGAGATACAAACATATTATCGATACTTGCTTCCGTAAACTAGCATCTACATTCTATTCAACACCTCGGCATGTGGGGCCTTAGCACAATGACTTCTCGACTGTGTAAAACAAACATTTTCCCGTCGCCGACAAGGAGGGGGTGACGGCGGCGCGCTTTTTGGCTTGCTCTAGTCCTAGCAGTCATACTAGGTGGTCTAAGCACGTGTAGATTTATTCTTTTTCACGTCTCGTGTTCGCCGTACTGCCACGACTGTTGATGAGTAGACGGTAAGTTATTCACGGGGAAACCCTTGTTGAGCGTGTTTGAGAGAGAGAGAGAGAGAGAGAGAGTGTGTGTGTGTGTGTGTGTGCATGTGCGATATGTTAGAGACTGACGCAATGATAACAGATTCTTTGTGTCTATGTGTGTGGAGGATAGAGAGAGACATGTACATGGGGCTTTGTGTTGTGTAACATGGAGACACATATACATAATTAGAGAGTGAGTGTGTAATATACACATGCGTACATGGGGAGAGATGAGGATCCAGATAAATGGGTGTTTGTGCGTGTCTGTGTGTGTTTGTGCACGCGTTTGTGTGTGACAGGGAGAGAGTGTATGTGGAGTAGAGAGACCACTGATGATGTAAACCTAGTATAAGGGAAGGGGGAATGGTGTGACATGTGTAGTAGCGAGATAGCACGGGTGCGGGCGGGGGGAGCAGACTATTTGGAAGAGACATCGAGTGTGTGTGTGGGGGAGAGGGGTGTGAGAGCGAGAGAAAGAGAGAGCTAGTGACGGAGAGAGAGAGAAAGAGAGAGAAAGAGAGAGAGAGAGAGAGAGAGGCGAGAGAGGTCGCTTGTGTCCATAAATGGCGTATAGATAGGGAGACAATGTTGATGTTGTCCAAAATTGGCCTATGAACGGAGATGCAGGGGAAGCGAGTCATCGTGTGTGTGATAGGGACTTCATGAGAGATCTAGAATAGATGGTGTAGAGAACAATGTGCGAAATCAAGAACGATTATACATTAGGGAGCTATGCAAAGAGTCACGACATATATGTATACAGGGAAGGAGCTGGGGCGGGTCTGCATGTGGGAGAGATAGAAAGAGGAGAGTGGTGCACAAGGAGACAAAGTGTGCTTGTTTGCAGTGGGGGTGGTGTGTGAGGTGAGTGCGCGAGAACCACATAACTAGGGAGATAGACGTTTGGGGGCGACGTTTTGTGTGTATGGGAAATATACCCTCTAAATAGTGCGTGTGCTTGGGTAAGAGAGATAGCGGGAGACCTAGAGAGTGAGGGAAGAGATGTGTGCATGCCCGGGAGACAAAGTGATAGAGACCTATGTTGGGGTCCGGACTTAACAAGAGAGAGGGGTGTTAATGTGCTCGTGTGTTGGTGTCTGGGGGAGAGAATGACTTCTCTCTCTGTGTGTTTGTGTGTGTGTGTGTGGTGGGGGCGGGGTTGACTTCAGATAAAGAGTGAGGTGTCTATATTTGAGGGGCTTTAGCATAATTGAGATATTGTGCACTCATGGTTGATCAATTTGTTTCACAGTTTGTACTATGAGATAATGATACTTTTGAACATGCGTGATATACCTTGATGTACCAGAATTACAAACCTAAGATTGGAATTTTGGAATTCGACTCCATCATTAGCTTTTGTAATTCATTTAAACGGAGGTACATTTTTTAAGCCGGAATTTCGTGATTTCAAATTCATATATCAAACCTAGAGATATACACATACGGGCATGTTCAAACTTTATAATCATTCACTTTATTCATACACATACACATTTTTGCTTTTGTCATCATATTTAGGATAAACACATTTGGAATTTCATTTGAATTGGACCGTATGATAGTATTTGCTTGTAGTAGCTCAATGATCCATATTTGAATTGAATGGACAATCTAAGTTTCGAGTTGGAGACATTGATTTTCAAAACTTGCACTTTTTTTGCGTGCAAAACAAACAAATTGTTGGCCATGATATCATAGTCGGTCGTACGAGAGCAGAATACTTATACTTTTAGGCGCCAAAAGCTTTCAAACTTCCCGCTCACATCGAAATATCACGCGCCCGAAAGTTTAGCCCTGCGATATTCCTGTTTTACCCCTGCCACATGAACGGAAAAGGGCTGCTTTGGTAACTCCATTGTTTTCCCCTCTTTGCCCCCAACATTCTTCCCCAGAGCCCCTCCCCTTCCCCTCCCCGAGCCCCCCAACAACGGCAAGCCGCCGAATCTAGTCCTCCGCCGCAGTGGTGGACCTCACACCCCGTCGGATCTACCTTCCGCACCTTGGAACCCCCAACTGCCAACTCACCACTTCACCGGAGCCGCTTCAGCGACTAGCTTGTCCATCGCTCCAGATCTCCTTGACCGCCATCATGGTCCACCGCACCGGATCTGCTTAACCGGCGCCCTCGTCCACCACAGCATAGGCCCTTCACTAGCATCTTTTAAAAGAATTACAGAGATAGAACAAAGGGGTTTACAGGGAGGCAATATTCGATTAGAATCACTTCTGCATTTGTTTTTATGTTTTCATGCATGTCAGATATTGAACATTATCAAAATGAATATGAGAATGGATGCACGAGAGGAATATTGTGGAACGATCCACTAGGTAACAAACTTGGCATGGTGGAGGATGGCCTATCTTATTCACCCATCAAGGTGCTTGCTCTAGCTTTGCAAAGTTGTATTGGTCGCACATATTTTGCATCTGACCTCTTGCATTACTTCTACTTTGTTACACCATCTGCTTAGTTTAAGCATCATATATGATTATATGCCATACCTATCCATTTTCTGTACCTATTCCATGTGTCGTCACAATATGTTTTTCTAGTCAAATGTTGTTCTTTCGTAATAGATGTCCAAAAGGAAGAGGGTGAGTGCAGATCCTCAAGGAGTACAAACTAGGTATTTGGAAAAGGTAGTGATACCTGTTAAATCAGATAGATCAGCAGCCACAGAAAACACATGCCCAACTATACCACACTTTACCCCTACTCCAGTGGCCAAGCCCCTATTAGAACTGTTGGGAGCCCAGCGTCAGGTATTGTCTATGATATCAATTCAAAATTTGAACTCCTAAATTTCTGCTTGTGCCTTACCTTCTCTCTTGTATGGAAAATAATTTCAGATGAATCTCCTTGCTCAAAGGATCATACGATCTCAAAACAATAATGGGCTCTTCATTGCTCTCGTCAGTACCTCTCTCCCTTTTGCCTTGTAACATTGTACTTAATTAATTGCTATTTGATTATGTATCATCAGTCTGCACCTGAGCTTCATTATCCTCTGTTTCTTCCAATATTATTTGATCTATATTTACTCTTTGCAAAATGTAGAATAATGGCAACGCTTATAAAGAATTTTGTTTGGGGAATTTATTGAATTATCCTTCCATCAACATGGAGAAGGGCTTTGTCCAGCCCGTGTTAACATGTAATGTAAGTTCATCCTTCTCAAGCCTTCAAACTTCGTTCTAGTATAGATTTGGATAGGCATCATTTCCTCCACTGCTGTTTGCTTTGCTGTTTACATCTGATTGGATGTTTGCAACAACTACCAGTTTCAAATTGTAGTTGTAAAAACATGTTCCTTATGCAGAACAGATCCATTTATTTGCTTATATAATTGTGAAACCTGTTACGTGTCTCCTTGTTTCTCTTTCAGAGTCGTATCTCTTACGCCAGGCAGAACTTTAGGGAACATAGTGAGCCAAACCATCTTGTGGACAGCGAGATGACCCCAAAATCCTGTCTTGATGAAGACAGTGAGTTGAAGCTACTCACCAGCAGGTGTAAGACAACCTCTGTGCAGTCACTGCCTCAATCAGTTCAACTTCTTCAGTCTCAACTTAAAGCGGAAAGGCTTGCTTCAGCTCAGCTCCGACTTGAAGTCAAAGATGCAATGAAGATGTCAGAGGAATGACGTGCGCACCATCAAGCCTTAAATCTAGTGTTGATGCATCTATCGTTGACACAACTGATTTTTACTCAGCTTCTTCAGCTATTTGGGGGGCCCTTCCTGGCCATGCCTAGTGCCTTCTGAAGTGCTCCTAGTTTTGTATATTCTTTTGTCGGCGCGTTTATTTGCACTGGTGGTGAACTTTGATGCCCAGTGGATGTAATATGTGATAGCCATGATAGCCTAGCGTAAGTTGCTTGCTTATTTATTTCCTTGTTGTCTTGTTTATTTGTTTGCTTTTAGTCATTGCAGCTCTTTTTCCGCGGTTTGCTAGTGGCTGCAATAACCTATTTTTTAAAACTAGGCTACAATAACCATGGGCTAATATTTACTGTAGTGACACTGGGCCTCCTACGGGCGGTAGAAAGGGTGGGCCTTCTACGGGCCGTAGAAACAATGGGCCTTCTAAGGGTCGTAGAAACAATGGGTTTTCTACGGGTCGTATCATCAATGGGCCTTATACGGGCAGTATGATAACATGGGCCAATAACAGGCCGCATTATGGTCGTAAACGGGCTAGAGTTGGAATCGTCCGTTCATGGGCCGACCATAACGGGCCATCGTTAATAGGCCGTATTTCATGACGCTATGAAAACAGCCCAACGTATTAACGGACCACAAACGGGCCGACTGTAACCATGGGCTGAATTTGGCCCACAAGCAGAAAATGACAGTAACGGGCCGTAAGTAAACGAATGCTGGAAATGAGCCCAAGAATAAATGGGCTCCGAGAAGGCCGAAAGATAACATGGGCTGGAAACGGCCCAACGGAATAATGGGCCGTTAATGGGTATAAAGTGATACACTGTTCATTACGGGCCAGTTTCACCACGGGCCGTTAGTGGGTGTAAAGTGATACACTGTTCATTATGGGCCAGTTTCACCATGGGTCGTTAATAGGCCAAGAGTTACATAGGGCCTCCTATGGGACGAAAGACGTCATGGGCCATACATGGGCCAGAAGTGAAAATGGGTTGGAATCATATTGGGTGGCCCAGATGATGCTACTGGGCCTAATTCAAATAGGGCGTAACGGGCCTTGGGTTAGCGGGCTGTAAATGGGCTATATGCGAACATGCCGTTAACAGGCTTTCCATGGGCCGGCCCGCCACATTTTGACACCAAGTCAAACGGGCCGGCCTTTTCACAGGAATGGGCCTCTGTTGGGCCGTGCCACGTGTCGACGTATCATAGGCGCCTTCCGTCCAATGAGTGGATGACATCTGTCCCAACGATGAGCAGACACGTGTTTCCTCCAGCCAAAGATGATTTCACACGTGGAAAATCCCCATTGGTCGAGGCTGTTAACGGGTTATCGGATCCAAAACCTGACCCGATAGCTTAACGGTGTCCCGATACGGTGGATGCCACGTGTCGGTCACCCTTGACGAAAGCACTTCTGTGACGTGCGATTTATCATCATGAAAGTGGACACTTCCGTGATGATAATTTTGGTAATGTCATGGAACACTTCTATGACAGCACAGGTATGACTATCTTGATTCTGTCATAAATTTGTCAAGGATGTACATGCATGACAAAAAACGCGACCTTCTATCACAAACACGTATCATCACGGAAGTGTATTTTTTTTGTAGTGGATGTGATGTGAGGTGTCGGGCTCTGGTCGTCGATCACGCTGATCGAGTCGTCGATGATAGAGAAAGGGCAACAAGGACAAGGTGGGGGTCACTGATGGATGGCTACCCAACCTATACTAAGCAGTTTAGGATAAATAGGTAGGTAACAGTAATAGGTACAAAATAAGGATATGCATCAGAATAGGAGCAAACAATAACAATAGAAAAATCTAATGCAAGCATGGGAGTATAGAATGGGCAATATCGGGATGGTCAAAGGGGGGGCTTGCCTGGTTGCTCAGACAAGAAGGAGGGTCGTCGGTGACGTAGTCGATCACAGTGGCATCAACATCGGCCTCGGGGTCTACCGGAGAGAAGAGGGGGAAGAAATAGTAAATACATAGCAAGCAAGAGCATAACAGGACAACAGACAGAGCTAGACGTGTTCTAGCGCGGTGCTACACGCTACCAGCGAATGGAGGAAACATCCGGGAATGTTTTCCTGAAGTTTGGCATTTTTGGGCAGACGAAACGGAGGGGAAAGGTTGCATGTTTGCTATGCTAGGGGCGTGTGGTGGACGAACAGGCCGCATATTCGGATTCGTCTCATCGTTCTGAGCAACTTTCATGTATAAAACTTTTTCATCCGAGTTACGGATTATTTTAAATTAATTTTTCAAAGTTTTATTGAATTTCCAAATTACTGGATTTAATTTAATTCGAAAAACATTTAAATAATAATTGATATGGGTACACAGAAGTGTACCCATCATTAAGCACATGTGGCCGACAGATGAGGCCAGGGGGCAGTTGACCAAGTCAACAGAGACTAGTCAACTAGTGAATAGTAGGAGTGGGTCCACATGTCATTGACTGTTCTAACTAACTACAGATTTAACTAACTAATATAGTTCATAAGTTTATTTAAGATTAATTAATTAAGTTAATTAAGTGTTTAACTAACTAATTGATTATTTTTATTAATATATATATTTTTAAACATTTTTTCAATAAACAGGGGCGTGGGGCCCTGCTGGCAGTGGCCCATCTGGCCAGTGGAGCGGGCTATCAGGGCTGGGGGAGTGGGGCGCTCCCAGGCGCCCAGCTTGCGAGGGGCGCGAGGCCAGCCAGTGCCTCGAGCGGCGCCGACAGCAGCGGCAGCCACTGGCAGCCGGAGGCGGCCGTGGATGGGAAGAAGGGGCCACGGTGGCGCTAGGTAGCGGGAGCGGGGAGGGGCGCGGTGGCTAGCGCGTGGACGGCAGAGGCGGGGGTTGTGGGCAGAGCAGAGCCGCCACGCCAGGCTAAGCAGAGCAGCGGGGGGGGAAACGGGGCGTGAGTGACGACGGCGCAAGGCGAGGGAACACGGGGCTGCGAGGAGCACAGGTAGGGGGACGGTGACACGGGGCTGGACGCGGTCATGGTCGCGGTGACTGCGGCCATTGGACGATGACCGGGCAGCGCAAACAACGGCCTACGGTGGTGAAACAAGGAGAGGGAAGAGGAGGACGGATGGCGGCTCACCCCCGTTGCAGGAGAACACCGGCGAGGCTCTGAGGAGCCGCGGTTGAGGAGGAGGTCGAGGACGGCGCAGTGATGGGGACGAGGCGGTGGGGCGACGTCGGGAAGAGGTGGCACCGTCGGGGATGAAGAGGTCGAGGGCGATGTCGGTGGGGCGAGACGGTCCAGCAAGGGAGGGTCCAAGCGGCGAAGGGGTTGGTTCGATCAGCGCCAGGGGCGCCTGATCTGGAGCGAGGGGGAAGTGGGAGGAGCAAGGGGATCATGGGGGAGGGAAGTGGGGGCAAGTGGGGATGCAACCGACTGGGGTTCAACTCGGGGTGGGTAAGGGGAGCAAGGGGGCGGCTGGGCTGGCTTGATCTGTTGGGCGAGCTGGGCCTGCCCAGTGGGTAAGGCCCGGGCAGAGAGGGAGGGGGTCCCTTCTCCTTTTAAAGTTTTTTGTTTTATTTTAAAACCACTAGCAATTGACTTTTAAATAAAATGAGACTTGGCCTTATAACCACATTGCAAATTGTAGGCACATGCATAAATGATTTGGTGAGCATCTAACATAGCTTGGATTTTTTTGTAACTTAAAAAGCATTTACAAATATTTCACCATGACAAATATCCAGGCATTATCTACAACACCTAGAACATTTTAGTTCTGACATTTGAAAACTTTTAAAGATTGACTCGAATTGAAATTTGAATTTGAACAAGGTTTGAAACAACGCGAGTTTACCAACAGTAATCGTGGTGACACGGCAACATTAGTGGAGGGTTACTGTAGCTTAAACATCCGGGCATCACAGTTGTCCTGGTGGTTTGCTAACATGTGGTCCCATGTGCCAGTGCTTTACCAAGCCAATCCGCGTCCCACATGAGGCAGAACAACGACAGAAGCAACACGTGGTTAACTTGAAGAAGATGATGCAGAAGCGGATTCGGCAATGAGTGAAATGATGGTTGCTTCGTCCCTCCAACTTCTTTTTTAGCATTATTACTTCGTCCCTCCAACTTAACTGCGGGAAAGGTGCAACTTTGTGATTTGACGCCTCATTGCTCATTACTATGCCGGCGCCATGACTGGGGTGCTTCACCCCGGCTGCTCTGCACTGTATTCTGGTATGGCACGTGGACACGGTAGCTGGATGTCCCACATGTCGGAGAAAGGGACTAGAAGATTTATGAAAGCGAGCGCTCCACTCTTACGACGGAGGAGTACACGACACGACGGCCTAGTGAGCTGTCACGTGTACTGTATAGTACTATAGTTTTGTTGTTTCGCACGATCCATCGATACAAACCCGATTAAACAGGAAAGGGCGGGATTTTTCCCGCGCGGTAGATGATACTGGCCATACATTTCAAAAGTAATTTTAATGTATGCAAACTGAATAATTAAGTAACAATATGATATCTAGTAAAACTAAAAACACATATGATTTATTGTGTTAGAGTGTAGTAGTAGTGTTGTATTTCATAGTTGTAAGATGTAACATGCGAGAACGTGTAGAGATCTAGTTTTGGAGGGCCTACAGAGAGAAAAGCGTAATACGGTCACCGAACTTCAGAATAAGCTAATTACGGTCACTATATATGTTTTGCGGTGATTATACGGTCACTTGCTAACGGTTCAGCATTGGATTGCACTCTGTTGACCGGCCAGATAGTCTGCGTGGCACCATGTTGACTAGTTAAATTGACCATGTTCCTTGTGGGTCCCACCTGTCAGTTCGCATAGGGAAAAGGTCAGATAAAGCGCGACAAGACTCCAACCCGTGCGCGGGAATCACCTGGTTGTGTATGTGTCTGTCAGAGGGCCTGATGTGTGCGCATGCACGTGTAGGTTGAGCACTTGAGCGTGAGAGTGTGTGTAGGTCGTGTGGTGTACTGGTGTGTGCATGCATGCGTGTGTGTGCGTGTGAGTGTTGCGTGCGTGCGTGGCTGCGTGTGTATGTGTGAGTGTTGCGTGCGTGCGTGGGTGCATGTGTTCGTGTGACTGTTGCGTGCATGCAGTTCGTGTGCATGCGTGCGTGTGTGTATAATCACCACACCAGCTCTTGTGTGTTAAAACGGACGGCTCGGCATACCAATACAAGGACACCTTGTCCGTTGTGCCTGCGGTCATGACTTCGAAGCACTGTCCAATATTTTTTTTGTCGGTTGTTTTTATTCTTACTAGCAAGATGCCCGTGCTTTGCACGTAACATCAAGATGCATTTTTATGACTAGTTTATCTTGTGAGAGAAAAGGATGAACGAGGGAAGGCCTTATTTGCAAATGTGGAGAGGTGTGTGGGTACCTTTTTGCAAAATTGCAATAGTTTCTTTCCTATCCGTCAGATATAAATCGGATGGCCTATATTGCAGGATGGCAGGCACACCATCATCACCAACTCTGTTTTTTATAAGAGTGTGTTGGGGAACGTAGTAATTTCAAAAAAATTCCTACACACACGCAAGATCATGGTGATGCATAGCAACGAGAGGGGAGAGTGTTGTCCACGTACCCTCGTAGACCGTAAGCGGAAGCGTTATGACAACGCGGTTGATGTAGTCGTACGTCTTCACAATCCGACCGATCCGAGTACCGAACGTACGACACCTCCGAGTTCAGCACATGTTCAGCTCGATGACGATCCCCGGATTCCGATCCAGCAGGGTGTCGGGGATGAGTTCTGTCAGCACGATGGTGTGGTGACGATGATGATGTTCTACTGACGCAGGGCTTCGCCTAAGGACCGCAACGATATGACCGACGTGGAATATGGTGGAGGGGGGCACCGCACACGGCTAAGGAACAATCACGAAGATCAACTTGTGTGTCTAGAGGTGCCCCCCTACCCCCGTATATAAAGGAGCAAGGGGGGAGGCCGGCCGTCCCTAGGGGCGTGCCAAGGAGGGGGAGTCCTCCTCCTAGTAGGAGTAGAACTCCCCTTTCCTAGTCCAACTAGGAAGGAGGAAGGGGGAAGGAAAGAGAGGGAGAGGGAGAGGGAAAGAGGGGCCGCGCCCCCCTCCCCTAGTCCAATTCGGACTCCCCATGCGGGGGCGTGCCACCTCCTGGGCTGCTGCCCTCTCTCTCCCCTCAGGCCCAGTAAGGCCCAATACTTCCCCGGGGGGTTCCGGTAACCCCTCCGGCACTCCGGTTTTCTCCGAAATCACCTGGAACACTTCCGGTGTCCGAATATAGTCGTCCAATATATCAATCTTTATGTCTCGGCCATTTCGAGACTCCTCGTCATGTCCGTGATCACATCCGGGACTCTGAACAACCTTCGGTACATCAAAACTTATAAACTCGTAATAAAACTGTCATCGTAATGTTAAGCATGCGGACCCTACGGGTTCGAGAACTATGTAGACATGACCTAGAACTGTTTCCGGTCAATAACCAATAGCGGAACCTGGATGCTCATATTGGCTCCTACATATTCTACGAAGATCTTTATCGGTCAAACCGCATAACAACATACGTTGTTCCCTTTGTCATCGGTATGTTACTTGCCCGAGATTCGATCGTCGGTATCCAATACCTAGTTCAATCTCGTTACCGGCAAGTCTCTTTACTCGTTACGTAATGCATCATTCCGTAACTAACTCATTAGCTACATTGCTTGCAAGGCTTATAGTGATGTGCATTACCGAGAGGGCCCAGAGATACCTCTCCGACAATCGGAGTGACAAATCCTAATCTCGAAATACGCCAACTCAACATGTACCTTCGGAGACACCTGTAGAGCTCCTTTATAATCACCCAGTTACGTTGTGACGTTTGGTAGCACACAAAGTGTTCCTCCAGTAAACGGGAGTTGCATAATCTCATAGTTGTAGGAACTTTGTATAAGTCATGAAGAAAGCAATAGCAACATACTAAACGATCAAGTGCTAGGCTAACGGAATGGGTCAAGTCAATCACATCATTCTCCTAATGATGTGATCCCGTTAATCAAATGACAACACATGTCTATGGTTAGGAAACATAACCATCTTTGATTAATGAGCTAGTCAAGTAGAGGCATACTAGTGACATTATGTTTGTCTATGTATTCACACATGTATCATGTTTCCGGGTAATACAATTCTAGCATGAATAATAAACATTTATCATGATATGAGGAAATAAATAATAACTTTATTATTGCCTCTAGGGCATATTTCCTTCAGTCCCCACTTGCACTAGAGTCAATAATCTAGATTACACAGTAATGATTCTAACACCCATGGAGTCTTGGTGCTGATCATGTTTTGCTCGTGGAAGAGGCTTAGTCAATGGGTCTGCAACATTCAGATTTGTATGTATCTTGCAAATCTCTATGTCTCCCACCTGGACTTGATCCCGGATGGAATTGAAGCGTCTCTTGATGTGCTTGGTCCTCTTGTGAAATCTGGATTTCTTTGCCAAGGCAATTGCACCAGTATTGTCACAGAAGATCTTCATTGGTCCCGATGCACTAGGTATGACACCTAGATCGGAAATGAACTCCTTCATCCAGACTCCTTCATTTGCTGCTTCCGAAGCAGCTATGTACTCCGCTTCGCATGTAGATCCCGCCACGACGCTTTGTTTAGAACTGCACCAACTTACAGCTCCACCGTTTAATAAAAACACGTATCCGGTTTGCGATTTAGAATCGTCCGGATCAGTGTCAAAGCTTGCATCGATGTAACCATTTACGACTAGCTCTTTGTCACCTCCATAAACGAGAAACATATCCTTAGTCCTTTTCAGGTATTTCAGGATGTTCTTGACCGCTGTCCAGTGATCCACTCCTGGATTACTTTGGTACCTACCTGCCAAGCTTATTGCTAAGCATACGTCAGGTCTGGTACACAGCATTGCATACATGATAGAGCCTATGGCTGAAGCATAGGGAACATCTTTCATTTTCTCTCTATCTTCTGTTGTGGTCGGGCATTGAGTCTGACTCAACTTCACACCTTGTAATACAGGCAAGAACCCTTTCTTTGCCTGATCCATTTTGAACTTTTTCAAAACTTTATCAAGGTATGTGCTTTGTGAAAGTCCAATTAAGCGTCTTGATCTATCTCTATAGATCTTGATGCCCAATATGTAAGCAGCTTCACCGAGGTCTTTCATTGAAAAACTTTTATTCAAGTATCCCTTTATGCTATCCAGAAATTCTATATCATTTCCAATTAACAATATGTCATCTACATATAATATCAGAAATGCTACAGAGCTCCCACTCACTTTCTTGTAAATACAGGCTTCTCCAAAAGTCTGTATAAAACCATATGCTTTGATCACACTATCAAAGCGTTTATTCCAACTCCGAGATGCTTGCACCAGTCCATAAATGGATCGCTGGAGCTTGCACACTTTGTTAGCACCTTTTGGATCGACAAAACCTTCTGGTTGCATCATATACAACTCTTCTTCCAGAAATCCATTCAGGAATGCAGTTTTGACATCCATTTGCCAAATTTCATAATCATAAAATGCGGCAATTGCTAACATGATTCGGACAGACTTAAGCATCGCTACGGGTGAGAAAGTCTCATCGTAGTCAACCCCTTGAACTTGTCGAAAACCTTTCGCAACAAGTCGAGCTTTGTAGACAGTTACATTACCATCAGCGTCAGTCTTCTTCTTGAAGATCCATTTATTCTCAATGGCTTGCCGATCATCGGGCAAGTCAACCAAAGTCCATACTTTGTTCTCATACATGGATCCCATCTCAGATTTCATGGCTTCAAGCCATTTTGCGGAATCTGGGCTCATCATCGCTTCCTCATAGTTCGTAGGTTCGTCATGGTCAAGTAACATGACTTCCAGAATAGGATTACCGTACCACTCTGGTGCGGATCTTACTCTGGTAGACCTACGAGGTTCAGTAGAAACTTGATCTGAAGTTTCATGATCAATATCATTAGCTTCCTCACTAATTGGTGTAGTTGTCACAGGAACCGGTTCTTGTGATGAACTACTTTCCAATAAGGGAGCAGGTACAGTTACCTCATCAAGTTCTACTTTCCTCCCACTCACTTCTTTCGAGAGAAACTCCTTCTCTAGAAAGGATCCGAATTTAGCAACGAAAATCTTGCCCTCAGATCTGTGATAGAAGGTGTACCCAATAGTCTCTTTTGGGTATCCTATGAAGACACATTTCTCCGATTTGGGTTCGAGCTTATCTGGTTGAAGTTTCTTCACATAAGCATCGCAGACCCCAAACTTTAAGAAACGACAACTTTGGTTTCTTGCCAAACCACAGTTCATAAGGCGTCGTCTCAACGGATTTTGATGGTGCCCTATTTAACGTGAATGCAGCCGTCTCTAAAGCATAACCCCAAAACGATAGCGGTAAATCAGTAAGAGACATCATAGATCGCACCATATCTAGTAAAGTACGATTACGACGTTCGGACACACCATTTCGTTGTGGTGTTCCGGGTGGCGTGAGTTGCGAAACTATTCCGCATTGTTTCAAATGTAAACCAAACTCGTAACTCAAATATTCTCCTCCACGATCAGATCGTAGAAATTTTATTTTCTTGTTACGATGATTTTCCACTTCACTCTGAAATTCTTTGAACTTTTCAAATGTTTCAGACTTGTGTTTCATCAAGTAGATATACCCATATCTGCTCAAATCATCTGTGAAGGTGAGAAAATAACGATACCCGCCGCGAGCCTCAATATTCATTGGACCACATACATCAGTATGTATGATTTCCAATAAATCAGTTGCTCGCTCCATAGTTCCGGAGAACGGCGTTTTAGTCATCTTGCCCATGAGGCACGGTTCGCAAGTACCAAGTGATTCATAATCAAGTGATTCCAAAAGTCCATCAGTATGGAGTTTCTTCATGCGCTTTACACCGATATGACCTAAACGGCAGTGCCACAAATAAGTTGCACTATCATTATCAACTCTGCATCTTTTGGCTTCAACATTATGAATATGTGTATCACTACTATCGAGATTCAATAAAAATAGACCACTCTTCAAGGGTGCATGACCATAAAAGATATTACTCATATAAATAGAACAACCATTATTCTCTGATTTAAATGAATAACCGTCTCGCATCAAACAAGATCCAGATATAATGTTCATGCTCAACGCTGGCACCAAATAACAATTATTTAGGTCTAAAACTAATCCCGATGGTAGATGTAGAGGTAGCGTGCCGACCGCGATCACATCGACTTTGGAACCATTTCCCACGCGCATCGTCACCTCGTCCTTAGCCAATCTTCGCTTAATCCGTAGTCCCTGTTTCGAGTTGCAAATATTAGCAACAGAACCAGTATCAAATACCCAGGTACTACTGCGAGCATTAGTAAGGTACACATCAATAACATGTATATCACATATACCTTTGTTCACTTTGCCATCCTTCTTATCCGCCAAATACTTGGGGCAGTTCCGCTTCCAGTGTCCAGTCTGCTTGCAGTAGAAGCACTCAGTCTCAGGCTTAGGTCCAGACTTGGGTTTCTTCTCTTGAGCAGCAACTTGTTTGCTGTTCTTCTTGAAGTTCCCCTTCTTCTTCCCTTTGCCCTTTTTCTTGAAACTGGTGGTCTTGTTGACCATCAACACTTGATGCTCCTTCTTGATTTCTACCTCCGCGGCCTTTAGCATTGCGAAGAGCTCGGGAATAGTCTTGTCCATCCCTTGCATATTATAGTTCATCACGAAGCTCTTGTAGCTTGGTGGCAGTGATTGAAGAATTCTGTCAATGACACTATCATCAGGAAGATTAACTCCCAGTTGAATCAAGTGATTATTATACCCAGACATTTTGAGTATGTGTTCACTGACAGAACTATTCTCCTCCATCTTACAGCTATAGAACTTATTGGAGACTTCATATCTCTCAATCCGGGCATTTGCTTGAAATATTAACTTCAACTCCTGGAACATCTCATATGCTCCATGACGTTCAAAACGTCGTTGAAGACCCGGTTCCAAGCCGTAAAGCATGGCACACTGAACTATCGAGTAGTCATCAGCTTTGCTCTGCCAGACGTTCTTAACGTCGTCAGTTGCATCTGCAGCAGGCCTGGCACCCAGCGGTGCTTCCAGGACGTAATTCTTCTGTGCAGCAATGAGGATAATCCTCAGGTTACGGACCCAGTCCGTGTAATTGCTACCATCATCTTTCAACTTAGCTTTCTCAAGGAACGCATTAAAATTCAACGGAACAACAGCACGAGCCATCTATCTACAACAAACATAGACAAGCAAAATACTATCAGGTACTAAGTTCATGATAAATTTAAGTTCAATTAATCATATTACTTAAGAACTCCCACTTAGACAGACATCTCTCTAGTCATCTAAGTGATCACGTGATCCAAATCAACTAAACCATGTCCGATCATCACGTGAGATGGAGTAGTTTCAATGGTGAACATCACTATGTTGATCATATCTACTATATGATTCACGTTCGACCTTTCGGTCTCCGTGTTCCGAGGCCATATCTGTATATGCTAGGCTCGTCAAGTTTAACCTGAGTATTCCGCGTGTGCAACTGTTTTGCACCCGTTGTATTTGAACGTAGAGCCTATCACACCCGATCATCAC
This sequence comes from Triticum aestivum, assembly GCF_018294505.1. NCBI lineage: Eukaryota > Viridiplantae > Streptophyta > Magnoliopsida > Poales > Poaceae > Triticum > Triticum aestivum. The sequence continues at coordinate 113,105,074 of NC_057804.1, read as the reverse complement.
GTGGTGTCTCAGCACGAAGAACTTTCGCAACGGTGCATACTCAGGGAGAACACTTCTTGATAATTTAGTGAGAGATCATCTTAAAATGCTACCGTCAATCAAAGCAAGATAAGATGCATAAAGGATAAACATCACATGCAATCAATATAAGTGATATGATATGGCCATCATCATCTTGTGCTTGTGATCTCCATCTCCGAAGCACCGTCGTGATCACCATCGTCACCGGCGCGACACCTTGATCTCCATCGTAGCATCGTTGTCGTTACGCCATCTATTGCTTCTACGACTATCGCTACCGCTTAGTGATAAAGTAAAGCAATTACAGGGTGTTTGCATTTCATACAATAAAGCGACAACCATATGGCTCCTGCTAGTTGCCGATAACTTCAGTTACAAAACATGATCATCTCATACAATAAAATATAGCATCACGTCTTGACCATATCACATCACAACATGCCCTGCAAAAACAAGTTAGACGTCCTCTACTTTGTTGTTGCAAATTTTATGTGGCTGCTACGGGCTGAGCAAGAACCATTCTTACCTACGCATCAAAACCACAATGATAGTTCGTCAAGTTAGTGTTGTTTTAACCTTCGCAAGGACCGGGCGTAGCCACACTCGGTTCAACTAAAGGTGGAGAAACAGGTACCCGCTAGTCACCTGTGTGCAAAGCATGGCGGTAAAACTAGTCTCGCGTAAGCGTACGCGTAATGTCGGTCCGGGCCGCTTCATCCAACAATACCGCTGAACCAAGTATGACATGCTGGTAAGCAGTATGACTTGTATCGCCCAAAACTCACTTGTCTTCTACTCGTGCATATAACATCAACGCATAAAACCTTGGCTCGGATGCCACTATTGGGGAACATAGTAATTTCAAAAAAATTCCTACGCACACGCAAGATCATGGTGATGCATAGCAACGAGAGGGGAGAGTGTTGTCCACGTACCCTCGTAGACCGTAAGCGGAAGCGTTATGACAACGCGGTTGATGTAGTCGTACGTCTTCACGATCTGACCGATCCGAGTACCGAACGTACGGCACCTCCGAGTTCAGCACACGTTCAGCTCAATGACGATCCCTGGACTCCGATCTAGCAGGGTGTCGGGGATGAGTTCCGTCAGCACGATGGCGTGGTGATGATGATGATGTTCTACCGACGCAGGGCTTCGCCTAAGCACCACAATGATATGACCGAGGTGGAATATGGTGGAGGGGGGCACCGCACACGGCTAAGGAACAATCACGAAGATCAACTTGTGTGTCTAGAGGTGCCCCCCTGCCCCCGTATATAAAGGAGCAAGGGGGAGGCCGGCCGGCCCTAGGGGCGCACCAAGGAGGGGGGAGTCCTCCTCCTAGTGGGAGTAGGACTCCCCTTTCCTAGTCCAACTAGGAAGGAGGAAGGGGGAAGGAAAGAGAGGGAGAGGAAGAGGGAAAGAGGGGCCGCGCCCCCCTCCCCTAGTCCAATTCGGACTCCCCATGGGGGGGCGCCACCTCCTGGGCTTCTGCCCTCTCTCTCCCCTCAGGCCCACTAAGGCCCAATACTTCCCCGGGGGGTTCCGGTAACCCCTCCGGCACTCCGGTTTTCTCCGAAATCACCTAGAACACTTCAGGTGTCCGAATATAGTCGTCCAATATATCAATATTTATGTCTTAACCATTTCGAGACTCCTCGTCATGTCCGTGATCACATCCGGGACTCCGAACAACCTTCGGTACATCAAAACTTATAAACTCATAATAAAACTGTCATTGTAACGTTAAGCGTGCGGACCCTACGGGTTCGAGAACTATGTAGACATGACCTAGAACTGTTTCCGGTCAATAACCAATAGCGGAACATGGATTCTCATATTGGCTCCTACATATTCTATGAAGATCTTTATCGGTCAAACCGCATAACAACATACGTTGTTCCCTTTGCCATCGGTATGTTACTTGCCCGAGATTCGATCGTCGGTATCCAATACCTAGTTCAATCTTGTTACCGGCAAGTCTCTTTACTCATTACATAATGCATCATTCCGTAACTAACTCATTAGCTACATTGCTTGAAAGGCTTATAGTGATGTGCATTGCCAAGATGGCCCAGAGATACCTCTCCAACAATCGGAGTGACAAATCCTAATCTCGAAATACGCCAACTCAACATGTACCTTCGGAGACACCTGTAGAGCTCCTTTATAATCACCCAGTTACGTTGTGACGTTTGGTAGCACACAAAGCGTTCCTCCGGTAAACGGGAGTTGCATAATCTCATAGTTGTAGGAACTTTGTATAAGTCATGAAGAAAGCAATAGCAACATACTAAACGATCAAGTGCTAGGCTAACGGAATGGGTCAAGTCAATCACATCATTCTCCTAATGATGTGATCCCGTTAATCAAACGACAACACATGTCTATGGTTAGGAAACATAAACATCTTTGATTAATGAGCTAGTCAAGTAGAGGCATACTAGTGACATTATGTTTGTCTATGTATTCACACATGTATCATGTTTCCGGGTAATACAATTCTAGCATGAATAATAAACATTTATCATGATATGAGGAAATAAATAATAACTTTATTATTGCCTCTAGGGCATATTTCCATCAGAGTGCATTTTATAAGAGTGTAGATGTAGAGTAGATAAAAGCCGACAGGTGGGCCCGATGGTAGTGAGATAATGTGATGCAACACTAGAGGTGCCACGTGGAGCGTTTAATTGGTCAACTAGTAGTGCCTTGAGCAAATGCAGAGTTGTACGGTGAGTCCGTGACTGTATAATAACCACAAAACATAAATGATGACCATAATGAGTGGATTCTGAAGTCCAATGTATGTATCGTGCTTTCGCTTCAAATACGATGATCGTCATTGTATATATCACGAGAGAAAGATGAAACATGCGTGAATGTGCTGGGGGCTTACTTTTAGATGACCTGGAGATAGTTTGTGTGCGTACGTGAAAGGGGCTTAGAGGGGGGTATGCGATGGAGAGATATGCTCTTCGTGTCTCTTTATTATGACTAACTTTGTATATAGTATAAAAATATACAAATTCATAGTGCGGAATAAATATCATTGTGGCCACCATGAAATGCAAATTAGCGTTCATACTCCTCCATTTAACTTTGTAATGTTGTATATATGTAGAAATTCTAAAATAATTTTTTGGCCACACTTTATTCAAATGGAATGTTGTATGCGAAATAAACGTGAAGAGAGAGCTTTTTAGATCAATGGGGTACGTGATGTAACATGTGTGAATGTGTAATTGATGCATTTGGCGAGGCCTAGAGAGGTATGTGTGTGTATTGCGTATTCGAGAGAGGCATGGAGAGAGGGGCCGGCGGGGGGGGGGGGCGTGGGAGAGATAGCACAAGAAATGAGAGTGGTCTAGAGAGAGAGAGACGAATATGACATCACGACGAGAGATTCCCTTGAGTGTGTATATGCAAGGGGGGAGGGGATAGAGGCACCAGGAGAATTTTTTGTGTGTGTGGTCTCTTTGTTGGTATGTGTGGGTGTGACAAGATAACGAGACGTGGGGGTAGAGGGTGTCTCACCGCGTGAGGTCCGATGGGTCGAGGTGAGGCCCTTCGTTCGGTTTCGTCCTGCGCCACATTGGTCGGCCCGTGACGCATTTAGGGAGACCCATGGATGGCTAGTCGTACAAGACAAAGATAGCAGAATTGTGAAGGACTCTGTGTCCACTGACAAAGCCGGCTAGGATTTGTAACCCTAGGTTCTCGGACTAAGGTAACCCCTTTATCTCTGATATTACTATTCATCCAACCTAACTTTAAGGGGCATCTTGTAGAATGCTCTGCTAGAATCATACCCGTGGATTAGGAACATAGGTGTGAGACAATACGTGAGAGACAGGCCTAAAGATAATGTGCGTACAGGAGACCCATAGGCAGGTGATACGTCTCCAACGTATCTATAATTTTTTATTGTTCCATGCTACTATATTACCCCTTTTGGATGTTTATGGGCTTTATTTTACACATTTATATCATTTTTGGGACTAACCTACTAACCGGAGGCCCAGCCCGTATTGCTGTTCTTTTTTGCCTATTTCAGTATTTCGAAGAAAAGGAATAGCAAACGGAGTCCAAATGGAATGAAACCTTCGGGAGCGTGATTTTTGGAATGAACGTGATCCAGAGGACTTGGAGTGCAAGTCAAGAAGCAGTCGAGGGTAGGGCGCCCCCCCCCCATAAGGCGCGCCCCCTGTCTTGTGGGCCCCTCGGGCGGCCACCGACGTACTTCTTCCTCCTATATAAGCCTACGTACCCTAAAAACATCCAGGGAGCCAACGAAACACAATTTCCACCGCCGTAACCTTCTGTATCCGCGAGATCCCATCTTGGAGCCTTCGCCGGTGCTCCGCCAGAGGGGGAATCGACCATGGAGGGCTTCTACATCAACACCATAGCCCCTCCGATGAGTTGTGAGTAGTTTACCATAGACCTTCGGGTCCATAGTTATTAGCTAGATGGCTTATTCTCTCTTTTTGGATCTCAATACAATGTTCTCCCCCTCTCTTGTGGAGATCTATTCGATGTAAACTCTTTTTGCGGTGTGTTTGTCGAGATCCGATGAATTGTGGGTTTATGATCAAGTTTATCTATGAGAAATATTTGAATCTCCTCTGAATTCTTTTATGTATGATTGAGTTATCTTTGCAAGTCTCTTCGAATTATCAGTTTGGTTTGGCCTACTAGATTGATCTTTCTTGCCATGGGAGAAGTGCTTAGCTTTGGGTTCAATCTTGCGGTGTCCTTACCCAGTGACAGAAAGGGTTGCAAGGCACGTATTGTATTGTTGCCATCGAGGATAAAAAGATGGGGTTTATATCATATTGCATGAGTTTATCCCTCTACATCATGTCATCTTGCTTAAGGCGTTACTCTGTTCTTATGAACTTAATACTCTAGATGCAGGCAGGAGTCGGTCGATGTGTGGAGTAATAGTAGTAGATGCAGGCAGGAGTCGGTCTACTTGTTGCGGACGTGATGCCTATATACATGATCATGCCTAGATAATCTCATAATTATTCGCTTTTCTATCAATTGCTCGACAGTAATTTGTTCACCCACCGTAATACTTATGCTATCTTGAGAGAAGCCACTAGTGAAACCTATGGCCCCCGGGTCTATCTCTTATCATATTTGCTTCCAATCTACTTTTATTTGCATCTTTACTTTTTGCATCTATATTATAAAATACCAAAAATATATTTATCTTATCATACTATCTCTATTAGATCTCACTTTCGCAAGTGGCCGTGAAGGGATTGACAACCCCTTTATTGCGTTGGTTGCGAGTTCTTTGTTTGTTTGTGTAGGTGCGTGGGACTTTTGAGGAGCCTCCTACTGGATTGATACCTTGGTTCTCAAAAACTGAGGGAAATACTTACGCTACTATTGCTGCATCACCCTTTCCTCTTCAAGGAAAACCAACGCAAGCTCAAGACGTAGCAAGAAGGATTTCTGGCGCCGTTGCCGGGGAGGTCTTCGCTCAAGTCAAGACATACCAAGTACCCATCACAAACTCATCTCCCTCGCATTTACATTATTTGCCATTTGCCTCTCGTTTTCCTCTCCCCCACTTCACCCTTGCCGTTTTATTCGCCCTCTCTTTCCCAATCTCCTCCTCTCTTTTCGCTTGCCTTTTTCTGTTTGCTTGTGTGTTGGATTACTTGTTGCCATGGCGCAAGATAATACCAAATTGTGTGATTTCTCGAATACCAATAATAATGATTTCCTTAGTACTCCGATTGCTCCTCTTAATGATGTTGAGTCTTGTGAAATCAATACTGCTTTGCTGAATCTTGTTATGAAAGATCAATTCGCCGGCCTTCCTAGTGAAGATGCCGCTACTCATCTAAACAACTTTGTTGATTTGTGTGATATGCAAAAGAAGAAAGATACGGATAACGATATTGTTAAATTGAAGTTATTTCCGTTTTCACTTAGAGATCGTGCTAAAGTTTGGTTTTCGTCTTTGCCTAAAAATAGTATTGATTCTTGGAACAAGTGCAAAGATGCTTTTATCTCTAAGTATTTTCCTCCCGCTAAGATTATCACTCTTAGGAACGATATTATGAATTTTAAACAACTTGATCATGAGCATGTTGCCCAATCTTGGGAAAGAATGAAATTGATGATTCGCAATTGCCCTACTCATGGTTTGAATTTATGGATGATCATACAAAAATTTTATGCCGGTTTGAACTTTGCTTCTAGAAATCTCTTAGATTCGGCCGCGGGAGGCACGTTTATGGAAATCACGTTAGGAGATGCTACAAAACTTCTTGATAATATTATGGCTAATTATTCTCAATGGCACACCGAAAGATCTTCTAGTAAAAAAGTGCATGCTATAGAAGAAATCAATGTTTTGAGTGGAAAGATGGATGAACTTATGAAATTGTTTGCTACTAAAAATACTCCTCTTGATCCCAATGATATGCCTTTGTCTACTTTGATTGAGAATAATAATGAATCTATGGATGTGAATTTTGTTGGTAGGAATAGTTTTGGAAACAATGCTTATAGAGGAAACTTTAATGCTAGACCGTTCCCTAGTAATTCCTCTAATAATTATGGAAATTCCTACAATAATTCTTATGGTAATTTTAATAAGATGCCCTCTGATTTTGAGAATAGTGTGAAAGAATTTATGATTTCTCAAAAGAATTTTAATGCTTTGCTTGAAGAAAAATTGCTCAAAGTTGATGATTTGGCTAGGAACGTTGATAGACTTTCGCTTGATGTTGATTCTCTTAAACTTAGATCTTCTTCTCCTAAGCATGATATCAATGAGTCTCTCAAAGCAATGAGAATTTCCATTGATGAGTGCAAGGAAAGAACCGCTAGATTGCGTGCAAAGAAAGATTGCTTTATAAAAGCGTGTTCTTCTAGTTTCCATGAAAATAATGATGAAGATCTTAAAGTTATTGATGCGTCTCCTATTAGATCTTTGTTTTGCAATATGAATCTTGATAATTATGGGACTGATGATGAGTCAACTTTACCTAGAAGGCGTCCCAAGAATTCGGAGTTTTTAGATCTTGATGCTAAATTTGGTAAAAGTGGGATTGGAGAGGTCATGACTTTAAATAGCATTGAACCCACTATCTCGGATTTCAAGGAATTTGATTATGATAATTGTTCTTTAGAAGGTTGTATTTCCTTGTTGCAATCCGTTGTTAATTCTCCTCATGCTTATAGTCAAAATAAAGCTTTTACCAAACATATCGTTGATGCCTTGATGCAATCTTATGATGAAAAACTTAATTTGGAAGTTTCTATACCTAGAAAACTTAATGATGAGTGGGAACCTACTATAAAGATTAGAATTAAAGATCATGAGTGTTTTGCTTTGTGTGATTTGGGTGCTAGTGTTTCCACGATTCCGAAAACTTTATGTGATATTCTAGGTTTCCATGATCTTGATGATTGCTCTTTAAATTTGCACCTTGCGGATTCCACCATTAAAAAGCCAATGGGAAGGATCAATGATGTTCTCATTGTTGCAAATAGAAATTTGGTGCCCGTAGATTTTATCGTTCTTGATATAGATTGCAATCTTTCTTGCCCTATTATTCTTGGTAGACCTTTCCTTAGAACGATTGGTGCGATTATTGATATGAAGGAAGGGAATATTAGATTCCAATTTCCATTAAAGAAAGGCATGGAGCACTTTCCAAGAAAGAAAGTCAAATTACCTTATGAATCTATCATGCGAGCTACTTATGAATTGAGTGCCAAAGATGGCACTACTTAGATCTATCTTCGCTTTTATGCCTAGCTAGGGGCGTTAAACGATAGCGCTAGTTGGGAGGCAACCCAATTTTCTTTGTGTTTTTTGTTTTTGTTCCTGTTTAGTAATAAATCTTGCATCTACCTTCTGTTTAGATGTGTTTTTATCTTTTAATTAGTGTTTGTGCCAAGTACAACCTATAGGATAACCTATGATGTTAGTTGATTTGATTCTGCTGAAAAACAAAAACTTTGCACGCACGAATTTAGTTTTGTTAAATCACAGAAACGTGCTTTTGCGTTGATTCTTTTTGCTTCTGATCAATAGACAAATTTTCCAGGACTTCCTATTTTTGTAGGATTTTTAGAGTTCCAGAAGTTTGCGTTAGTTACAGATTGCTACAGACTGTTCTGTTTTTGACAGATTCTGTTTTTCGTGTGTTGTTTGCTTATTTTGATGCATCTATGGCTAGTAAAATAGTTTATAAACCATAGAGAAGTTGGAATACAGTAGGTTTAACACCAAAATAAATAAATAATGAGTTCATTACAGTACCTTATGTGGTGGTTTTGTTTTCTTTCACTAACGGAGCTTATAAGATTTCCTGTTGAGTTTTGTGTTGTGAAGTTTTCAAGTTTTGGGTAAAGCTTTTATGGACTATGGAATAAGGAGTGGCAAGAGCCTAAGCTTGGGGATGCCCATGGCACCCCAAGATATTCAAGGATAGCCAAAAGCCTAAGCTTGGGGATGCCCCGGGAAGGCATCCCCTCTTTCGTCTTCGTTCATTGGTAACTTTACTTGGAGCTATATTTTTATTCGCCACATGATATGTGTTTTGCTTGGAGCGTCGTGTATTATATTAGTCTTTGCTTTTTAGTTTACCACAATCATCCTTGCTGTACACACCTTTTGGGAGAAGCCTACTTGATTAGGATTTGCTAGAATACTCTATGTGCTTCACTTATATCTTTTGAGCTTGATAGTTTTTGCTCTAGTGCTTCACTTATATTTTTTAGAGCACGGTGGTGACTTAATTTTGAAGAAATTGCTAGTCTCTCATGCTTCACTTATATCTTTTTGAGAGTCTTTTAGAACAGCATGGTATTTGCTATGGTTACAAATTTGGTCCTAGAATGATGAGCATCCAAGTTGGGTATAATAAAAACTATCATAGAAAAGAATTGGATGCTATGATCAATATGATGCTTGATAATTGTTTTGAGATATGGAGGTAGTGATATTAAAGTCATGCTAGTTGAGGTGATTATGAAAATACTTGTGTTGAGGGTTGTGATTCCCGTAGCATGCACGTATGGTGAACCGCTTTGTGATGAAGTTGGAGCACAATTTTATTTATTGAGTGCCTTCCTTATGAGTGGCGGTCGGGGACGAGCGATGGTCTTTTCCTACCAATCTATCCCCTAGGAGCATGCGCGTAGTGCTTTGGTTTTTGATGTATTCTAGATTTTTGCAACAAGTAAATGAGTTCTTTTGACTAATGTTAAGTCCATGGATTATACGCACCTCACCCTTCCACCATTGCTAGCCTCTCTTGTGCCGCGCAACTTTTGCCGGTACCATACACCTACCATATACCTTCCTCAAAACAGCCACCATACCTACCTATCATGGCATTTCCATAGCCATTCCGAGATATATTGCCATGCAACTTTCCACCGTTACGTTCATATGATACGCATTACTTTTGTCATATTGCTTTTTGCATGATCATGTAGTTAACATTGTATTTGTGGCAAGGCCACCTTCATAATTTTCATACATGTCGCTCTTAATTCATTGCATATCCCGGTACACCGCCGGAGGCATTCATATAGAGTCATATCTCGTTCTAGCTTTGAGTTGTAATTCTTGAGTTGTAAATACATAAAAGTGTGATGATCTTCATTATTAGAGCATCGTCCTAGTGAGGAAAGGATGATGAAGACTATGATTCCCCCACACGTCGGGATGAGACTTTGGACTTTACAAAAAAAAGAAAAAAAAGAGAAAGGCCAAAAGAAAAAAAAGGCCAAAGAAAAAAGAAAAGAAAAGAAAAAAAGAAAAAAAGAAAATGAGAGAAAAGAGAGAAGGGACAATGCTACTATCTCTTTTTCCACACTTGTGCTTCAAAGTAGCACCATGATCTTCATGATAGAGAGTCTCATATGTTGTCACTTTCATATACTAGTGGGAATTTTTCATTATAGAACTTGGCTTGTATATTCCAATGATGGGCTTCCTCAAAATGCCCTAGGTCTTCGTGAGCAAGCAAGTTGGATGCACACCCACTTAGTTTCTTTTGTTGAGCTTTCATATATTTATAGCTCTAGTGCATCCGTTGCATGGCAATCCCTACTCACTCACATTGATATCTATTAATGGGCATCTCCATAGCCCGTTGATACGCCTAGTTGATGTGAGACTATCTTCTCCTTTTTTGTCTTCTCCACAACCACCATTCTATTCCACATATAGTGCTATGTCCATGGCTCACGCTCATGTATTGCGTGAAAGTTGAAAGAGTTTGAGATTATTAAAGTATGAAACAATTGCTTGGCTTGTCATCGGGGTTGTGCATGATTAAATACTTTGTGTGATGAAGATAGAGCAACAGCCAGACTATATGATTTTGTAGGGATAACTTTCTTTGGCCATGTTATTTTGAGAAGACATGATTACTTTGATTAGTATGCTTGAAGTATCACCATTTTCATGTTAATATGAACTTTTATTTTGTATCATTTGGATCTGAACATTCATGCCACAATAAAGAAAATTACATTGAGAATTATGCTAGGTAGCATTCCACATCAAAAATTTCTTTTTTATCATTTACCTACTCGAGGACGAGCAGGAATTAAGCTTGGGGATGCTTGATACGTCTCCAACGTATCTATAATTTTTATTGTTCCATGCTATTATATTACCCCTTTTGGATGTTTATGGGCTTTATTTTACACATTTATATCATTTTTGGGACTAACCTACTAACCGGAGGCCCAGCCCGTATTGCTGTTTTTTTTGCCTATTTCAGTATTTCGAAGAAAAGGAATATCAAACAGAGTCAAAACGGAATGAAACCTTCGGGAGCGTGATTTTGGAACGAACATGATCCAGAGGACTTGGAGTGCCAGTCAAGAAGCAGCCGAGGCGGCCATGAGAGGGTAGCCCCCCCCCCTATAGTGTGCGCCCCCCTATCTCGTGGGCCCCTCGGGCGACCACCGACGTACTTATTCCTCCTATATAAGCCTACGTACCCCGAAAACATCCAGGGAGCCAACGAAACACAATTTCCACCACCGTAACCTTCTGTATCCGTGAGATCCCATCTTGGAGCCTTCGCCGGCACTCCGCCGGAGGGGGAATCGACCATGGAGGGCTTCTACATCAACACCATAGCCCCTCTGATGAGTTGTGAGTAGTTTACCACAGACCTTCGGGTCCATAGTTATTAGCTAGATGGCTTCTCCTCTCTTTTGGATCTCAATACAATGTTCTCCCCCTCTCTTGTGGAGATCTATTCGATGTAAACTCTTTTTGCGGTGTGTTTGTCGAGATCCGATGAATTGTGGGTTTATGATCAAGTTTATCTATGAGAAATATTTGAATCTCCTCTTAATTCTTTTATGTATGATTGAGTTATCTTTGCAAGTCTCTTCGAATTATTAGTTTGGTTTGGCCTACTAGATTGATCTTTCTTGCCATGGGAGAAGTGCTTAGCTTTGGGTTCAATCTTGCGGTGTCCTTACCCAGTGACAGAAAGGGTTGCAAGGCACGTATTGTATTGTTGCCATCGAGGATAAAAAGATGGGGTTTATATCATATTGCATGAGTTTATCCCTCTACATCATGTCATCTTGCTTAAGGCATTACTCTGTTCTTATGAACTTAATACTCTAGATGCAGGCAGGAGTCGGTCGATGTGTGGAGTAATAGTAGTAGATGCAGGCAGGAGTCGGTCTACTTGTTGCGGACGTGATGCCTATATACATGATCATGCCTAGATAATCTCATAATTATTCGCTTTTCTATCAATTGCTCGACAGTAATTTGTTCACCCACCGTAATACTTATGCTATCTTGAGAGAAGCCACTAGTGAAACCTATGGCCCCCGGGTCTATCTCTTATCATATTTGCTTCCATTCTACTTTTATTTGCGTCTTTATTTTTGCATCTATATTATAAAATACCAAAAATATATTTATCTTATCATACTATCTCTATTAGATCTCACTTTTGCAAGTGGCCGTGAAGGGATTGACAACCCCTTTATTGCGTTGGTTGCGAGTTCTTTGTTTGTTTGTGTAGGTGCGTGGGACTTTTGAGGAGCCTCCTACTGGATTGATACCTTGGTTCTCAAAAACTGAGGGAAATACTTACGCTACTATTGCCGCATCACCCTTTCCTCTTCAAGGAAAACCAACGCAAGCTCAAGACATAGCAGCAGCTCTATGTATATAGAAAGGGTCGATGGGGATTGTGCGTGTGTATGCTTGCGAGAGGAAGAGTGCTTGTGATAAAGGTTAGTGAAAACAGTCGTAAATGGTTACGAGAGGGAGGGAGGGTTATATCGAGAGCATGTGTCCGATAAACACACCTCGGGAGAGAGTGTGTGAGCATGTGTGAGAGACCATCGATGCAGAGTGAAACTACACGTACAAGACTGTTGTACACATTGATTAAAGATATAAATTGTAACCAAATATTAGGATGGGATCATGATATTTGCCATTCGCTTAAGGAACGGTCATTGATCCATCAGACATCTAGATTCTATAGAATTTGAGCATGTCTATGTTATTATTCGACACAATTGATCCACATAGTTAGTATTTTGAACTCTAGACAATGCATCGCTTTAGCAATCGAATATAAACGTGAGTATACTTCACGTTGTGTGTGTAAAGCACATTATATATACGAAGTTACACAATGAACATTATAAATAGCTACATATGAACTAGCATACATTTGAATTCAACTTAAGGTGGTTTAAAAAATCGAATTCAACATGAAGTCCATTCAATTATTTGAATTTGATATCATGGCATTTGTAAATCATACCTAAATTAAGGGGGCACCAATCTTTTCTCTGATTTTGTACATAATAGCATATGTAGTAGTGTACAAAATAGATTCAAATTTAGCTCCTCCATTCCAAAATAATCGTAGTTATAGGATATTCAAGTGTCAAAATTTCAAAAGGAAGCGGATAATTTAATGAGGTTTTCAAACATACAAGGTCAAATTTAACGTTGTCTATTTAGGTCAATCCTCATAGTTCAAGAGTACTCTAAACGTGAATGCTTGTGTTTCAAAATTTCGAAAGAAGCGCCAAAAGAGCCTCTACTCACCCAAAACCATGTGAGACCAATGTTTGGTAGTACAAGGAAATTACTTTTCTAATAAATCCGACCCGTGAAACCTACCGGCCCGACGTCCAAAGGTCTAAACTGGGGTAGGTTTGTAGCTTCATCTAGACGCCACGCAACCGCCTCCGAAAAACATTCATACACAATGGCCGCCTAAGCGCACATGCACGCGGCCGAAATCGCTCCTGCCCACTATTTGGAACACCTGGGATTACCATCCTACCCCCGGCCCGCAGTAGGTCCGAAATTTAAGAGGGGGCAAAGTTTATACTTTCCCCAAATTCCAAACAAGCGCGTCCCATCTTCTATTCAAAAAAGCCAAAAACAAGCACGTCTGAGACCGAAACATGGTTCTCCCCCTCCCCCCCCCCCCCGGCCCACCCATTCAATTCCCCATTCGTACACCATGGGCGCAAAAACTACCTCTCCACCAGCAGCAAAACCCCGGCGTCCTCCGTCCGCCACCCCATCCCACCCATCAACCGCCGCCCTCCTCCATCACGCCGGAGCCGAGACCCCGACGTCATCATCCACTGCAACCTCAACCGCAACGCCCTGCACGGCTAGTAGTTGAAGCCGAGGCCGAGTCGTCCGTACCCGAGCCAGTTCAACCACGCCGTCCTGCGCCTCACCGCCGCTGCTCCAACTTTGCCACCGTCCACCGCACCGGAGTTGTTCCTGCTACACCGTCCTTCGCCGCCTCGAATCTGCTTCCCCTCCGCCATTATACGGCCACGGCAACACAGTCAACAATTTGGCCATGGGTTTGTCCAAGGATCCATGGCTCTCCAAAACATCAGTTCTCCCGGGAGAAAAAAGAAGATCGCCGCGACATATGGAGGCGACCACACTGGCAACCGATAAGGTACTCCTCTTCCATTATTCGTGCAAATCTTACGTGTCTGCTTGCACGGTATTCATCCCACAGAAGACACTAGTTGACCGCTTCTTCTTGATACTAGAAGTTCCAAGTAACTCGTGATGCACAAGGTTTCTCCTCATATACTATTTCACCTTAGCTAGAGGTCCGTCGCCCCCCTGAATTTCAATTCCTGGTTAGTTGATTCCCAATTAACGGAAGCATTCCCCGGTGTAACACATGCTAGTACGCCTATTACATTGGGGAAGCAGCGCCTCGGTGTTTATCTTAGGGGCGTGTGGCGCCTAGAGCTACTGGCGCCCGATCTGGAGGTCGGTCGGGATTAAAGGGATGGCCTGGGGGCGCTGCCAAGCACGGCGATGGTGTGAGGTCGAGGGGAGGGCGGGGCGGCGGAGGCAAGGGTCTGGGCCGGTGGTCGCTGGTGGTTTGAGAAAGATCATCAACAGTGACTGGCGGGAGGTAGACGAAAGCCATCTGCCCGTTCCTTATAGATCGGACGGTTCATTAAAAAATCGACTGACCTATTTATTTTCAGTCGACTGTTATCTTGATATGACCACATGTGGTGGTGTGCTGGAGGAGTACCTGCATTTCCTGTGCTCATATATTACAAAATCATACGGAGTAGAATCTAATTTTGTTTGCCATGCAATGTTGTAGAGCTATCATATGTCTCCTGTCATTTATTTTTCAGCCACCTGCTATCTGCTACTTTTATAGTGCACTAGTTCTGCACACACTTCACCCATACTCTCACTATTGTGTTTTTATGCAAGGGTATTTCAGAGTCTGCCTCAAGAGAAGCAGCAAAGAAAAGAGAGAAGTCGCGCCAGCTTTCTTCGTGGGTAGGAATGGCACTTTACTGCGCTATAAAGGGTGCAGTGTCGGCAGATAGAGGCAGTAAACGTAGCTCTGGAGTTGATGACCTCGCTCGCAATGAACCACCATCCCAGGTGCTTGCTTTAACTTCACGGTGTCATATGTGGTTGCATGTTCCATATGGTGTCTAGCTTGTATTCGAAAGGCTGAAGTCGGTCTTTATTAAGATAAGGAAAGATATTTTTTACATGAACCACCATCTCGTGAGCACCAGAAGACAAATAGCTAGTCAGGGCACTGGCCGAGCCAGTGACAAGCCTAGCAAAGACAGGCATCACCTGGAAGCCAACTAAAAGCCGTGATGGTGGCGAAGTAGCCCGCCTCCAACCAGGCTCTCACATCCTAGATGATCATGCTTACCACTCCAGTCGGATGTCTAGCTTGTATTGCTTCCAATTTGGTTAAATTGCATCTTCTTAGCTTACACATTATACCTTTGAATATGACATGCCTTTCTATTTTTGGTACATACTAGTACATCTATGTATTAACCATGTTCTTACATCAAACTAATATTCTTGTGTATCCCTCATCAATCACTTATGATGAGGCAGTCAGGCAAGTGGACTACTCCTCATTTAAAGAATGCAGCGTCAGCCTCCCGACATGATTCTCAAGAAACAGCAAGGCTAGATGAAGATAGTGAACGTAGCTCTGTAGTTGATTACCGCATTTCCCCTAAACTAGCATCGCAGGTGCTTGCTCTAACTTGGCAGCATGATATCACTAGTGCAGAACCGGGCTTTAGCACCGGTTCGTAACGGCCTTTAGTGCCGGTTCGGCAACCGACACTAAAGAGTGGGGACTAAAGCCCCCCCCCTAGTACTGGTTCCTCACGAACTGGAGCTAAAGTACCACCACGTGGCATGTGCCAGGCCCGTGTGCTGGTAGACCATTAGTACCGGTTGGTAACACCAACCGGTACTAAATGTTTGGGGGGGTTTTGGTTTTATTTTCCATTAATTTTGTGTTTTTCATTTAATTCTTTTTTGTTTGCTGGTATTTTACGATACTACAAATTGTACACGTTATGCATATATATAAATATACTTTCTCGTACGTAGAACCATATATATATATATATATATATATATATATCTAATGTCTCACAACCAACACCATTAATTATTCACACATACACATGTATATTCATATACAATTTCTCCTACATGTTACCTTGGTGCCTTCGGAGCACGATGACAAGTGGTTCATGGGGGAGGTAGCGGGTAATAGTATTCCCCTTTGGGATCTATGACCTGGTCGAGCAAAAATCCCGCTATTTCCTCTTGAAGTGCTAGTATGCGCTCCGCTGGTAGGAGCTGGTCCCGCACCTCTCTGAACTGTTAAGAAGGAGATCAATATGCATGTGTATTAGTTGTGTGACTAGATATCGATACTGGTGTGAATAGTGTTCTAACAAACGTACCCAGTCCTGTCTTTGAGATCTGCTCCTTTCGGACGCCATCATGTGAATGTTCTCACAAACGTAGAATGCACACAGATCATTCCCCGGTGCCTGCTTCAGGGCCTTTACAAGAATGGAATTGAATCAGATAATGATTAATCAAGCATGATAATTAATTAATGGTATTGAAACAATAATTAAAGAGATGGTAGCTAGCTAGCTAGTACTACTTAATTAATTACCTTTGGTCGATACCAAAACAGCTTTTTTGCCCATTTGCCTGGAGTCACCTTGATGAACTTTGCCCAAGCCCTGCCCGTCGGCAAAGAAAATTAATAAAGGGGTTATTAAATAGTTCATATCAGGAAATGACGAACTAAATAGGCCGAGATATAGTTAATAATGATTGAAATTACCTGTTGACTATCCCCTTCACGATGGTGTAGTCTTTTTCTTCTTTCAGTAGTGAGTCCAGTACTTCAACTGTTCCTTTGTCAACTTTAATGTCTAACAAGATCTAGTGGAAACTGCATGCGCACACGTTTGCATGTCTTAATTAAGAGGGCATGTGCATAACACTAATCAACTACCGTAAACCCTATACACTTAATTATTAACATCTAGCTAGCTAGTAAGCAAAAACAGAATTTGTAGTACAAGACAGTGTGACTCACAGGAAGTTGTAAGGAAGTAGTATATCTTCACTGGTATTGAGGCGCTTGAAGAACTCCAGCATGCTTTCCTCTAAACTATCTCGACAAGTTGAAAGATTCCATGTGTACTCATTAATGGTATTTGGGTCAATGAACCCAATGCCATAGCATCCAAATTTTTTCATTTCATACATCTTCATCCTGCATATAATACCACGAAAAAGAATATATAGTGAGGATAATTACATGTAATATGATTGATCAAAATGATCACTACAGCTAGCTTGAGACTTAAATTACAGAAAGAAATCACTTACAGCCAATAGCAACTGACGATAGATTTGTCGAGTGTGTCTTGATTGTATAACTGAAATAGTTCTGAATACTCAATGGACAGAGCTTTCTCATGGAAGTAATGCTCCTCCTTGACATTCACCATGAGGGACTCTCGATTGGAAATCTTGGTAATGTTCATGTACCATTGATGCAATTCATACATTCTTGTTGGGAGGTTCTTGACCTTGTCTGGCTCAACCAAAGGTTGGCCCTGGACATATTTCCGTTTTATTTCCTCCTCTCTAAGCGGAGACATGGGCTCGATTTTGAGGAGTTGTCCAATAGAGATCTTGAGCATTTCAGCCTGCATTATATGCTCCTCCGTTATTACCACATCGCCCAGCTGGGGAACATTAACGGTTTGCCCACAATAATATTGGGCGCGCGTACTCCTCTCATGTGTTGTTGGCACAATAAGTGGGGGATCGATTGCGCCGCCTATTCTCCTAGCTGGGGAACGGTTTTCCCACATTTTTTACCCGCTGCTTGTTGGCTCGAGCTCGAGCTCGCTTCCCTCTGTAGTCGTGCTCAATGTGACTTCCTGATTTGGCGCTCATAGTCTGAGTCAATAGGCTTGGGAGCTGGTGCTCTAGCCATAGGAATGAAGTGGTCAATCTTTTCCTCAGGCACTCTCTCCCTTGGCGGTAGTGCCAGTTTCGGTGCAAAATGGGCGTCCACTTGGGCCTGCACTATGGCTGTGTTTTGCTCCTCGGTCATGTCGTAAGGCCTTTGAGGAAGAGGAGCAAGGCTTTGACCATATTTATATCGCTTGTCTCCGCCTGTACTTCCTGAACTACCTCGACTCGTACATCTACGCACCATAGCTGCGGCGTGTCTCTTCTGCGATTGCTGAGACGGCGGAGACGGCTGATGTGGCTGAGTTGGAGCAGGAGGAGCGGCCTGACGCAGTGCCGGACTTGAAGCAGGAGGTGTGACCTGACACGGTGTCGGACTTGAAACCGGAGGAGTGGCCTGACGTTGTGCCGGACTTGAAGCAGGAGTCTGCTCACGCGTTCGGGGACTTGGAGGAGGTGGCGGACTTCGAGGAGGAGTCGGCTCATGCGTTCGTGGACTTGGAGGAGCGGGAGTCTGCTGACTCGGTGGCGGACTTCGAGGAGGAGTCGGCAGACGACACGGTGTCGGTGGACTTTGAAAGATGATGCAATCCTTTCTCCATAGGATGATACGATGTATGGCCTCTCCCAGTGTGCGCTCGTCTTCACCTCCAGGAATGTCAAGCTATAGCCCCGAATATGGGTCCACCACTTCATCAACCAAGACACGAGCATAACCCTCTGGAATCGGGGTGCAATGGAAGGTTGCTTCGGGGGTAATTGTAAAAGCAACGCCGTCCGCCACCTTCATGGATATGTTCTTCATTTTGGAGTGTAGCTCACAGTTAGTGTTCTCTATGATGTCATCCACAGGGTATGTATCCAGTAGTGTGTCGCCCGGGGCAGAACCAACGCTGCTTCTCTGCATGGATGGGATGGTGCTATCCAATGTTGGAAGATCGTCCGCTTGCTACTGCCGTTGCTGAGACCCCCTTTCCTGGCTAAGTGAGTTGATCTGCTATTGCTGCTGCTGGAATTTGAGTGCCAAGTCCGCGTGCCTTGCTTCTAGGCCTTGAAGGCGTTCTGCGTCCTGCTTCCTCTGCTCCTCCTCCAGCTTCCTCTTCTTCTCCTCCTCCATCTTCTTTCTTGAACAGGACCTGTAGTCCTCGTTCCATTCCGAAAAGCCCTCATACCAGGGAATAACACCCTTGCCTTGTGTTCTTCCCAGGTGTTCAGGATTTCCCAGGGCGCGCGTAAGCTCGTCGTTCTCTCTGTTGGGCGTGAACACCCCCGTTCGAGCTTCTTCTATTGCGTCAAGTATCTTTTGTTCGGATCCTTTTAGACTTGCCTTCTACGAAACTAGGCCTGTCTTCGGGTCCAACGCCCCCCATGCGCATAGAACCAAGTTCTGCACCTGGGGGGCAGCTCCTAGTAACCGGAGTGACCCCTGCATCCTCCATCTCTTGCTCAGACTTATCCCACTTAGGCATTCCCACCGCGTAGCCACCTGGACCCAGCCTATGGAACTGCGTCTTTTTTGCGGCATTGGCCTTGTTTTTTATCGACCGTTCCTTAGATAATTCTGATTCCTTGAATTTCACGAAATTGGCCCAGTATTCTCTTTGCTTCTCCAGTGTTCCTGTGAATTCTGGAGTCTTCCTTTCTGCAGCGAGGTAGTTGGCCCATACAGTTTTCTTGTGGGTGTTGAATGCAATTGCCATCTTCTTAAGAGCAGCGCCCTTGACTTTCTCCACATCTGCTTCAGTGAAATAATCTGGTAGGGTGAAATGTTCCATCAGAGATTCCCAAAGGGCTTTTTTTGCTCTGTCGTCGACCCAAGTAACACCTGGACGTTTAGTTTTTGGCTCTTTCCATTCTTAAATGGAGATCGGGAGTTAGTCCTTCACAAGAACTCCGCACTGACGAGTCCACTTGTTCGCAATGTTCTTAGGCGTGAGGGGTTCGCCACTAGGTTTGGTGGATTCGATGTTGTACTTTACACCCTCCTTCAACTTTCTGCCCGGGCCTCGCTTTGTCCTGCTGTCTGTAGAAGCAGATTTGCTCGATCCGGAGGGCTGAAAGAAGAAAGATCGATTTGTTAAATATCTTGAAATAAAAAAACATGTGATGATCACCATGATGCCTGCTTATATAAATATACCTCACCGGTAGTCTTTGTTATTTGAAGATCAACATTGTCTGTGTCATCATAAACATTGTCTGTGTCATCATAATCATAATCATAGTTCATGACTTCATCA
The DNA here is from genome assembly GCF_018294505.1 of Triticum aestivum. NCBI lineage: Eukaryota > Viridiplantae > Streptophyta > Magnoliopsida > Poales > Poaceae > Triticum > Triticum aestivum. Next base: position 113,084,965 of record NC_057804.1, on the reverse strand, counting down.
GCTTGGTCGTCGAGATCGAATATCTTTTCATCACCCTCTCCGGTATTGTTCAGATATTGGGAGCCGTCATCTGCTTCATTCAGATCATCTAGCCTGTGAGGGTTGCGTATGATGTCGAACAATTCCTCTTCTCTCTCTCTCTGCCGGTATTGTCCGCCATAGCTTTTACTTAACTAATACAGAAGAAATATAAAACAATTTAGTATTCAAATTACAATACATGGATGCAATCAATAAGGAAAAACTGAATCATATATATAGTACATAATATATGCATCGTATCGATTAATATATAATCTCGAATACATCATCGTCTCAAATAATATATATAATCTCGAATACATCCTCTCGAATATTATATATTGAATACATTACTGGCTAGGTAGCTAATAAATATCGAGTACTACAGAAGAATCTAGGCCACTCGCGGTTCCTGGGGCGCGGGCGGTGGACACCCAAAGAGAAAGAACCATCACATGATCATATCTCTGGTCATCTGCCCAAAGAACCTGCCAAGTATTGGAGAACCTGACGTCCATAGCAGCCATATAGCGATGGGCGTGCTCGTCCTCCTCCCTGACACGGCGACGCACCATCTCCGGCGGCGCCGGCTCCCTCTGCACCGAATGTGGCCCACGCGAACGCCACCAAAGGAGATCAGGGTCGACGACTGGACCCGAGGCCGGGTTCCTCACCAAGCGGCGCGCCCCTCCAGGTAGCACCTCCCAGTGCCAGCCCGGCGGAGCCTAGTCCCGGACATGGGTCCTCTGAAGCAGGACGTCGTCGCGAACGAGTCGACGGTGAGGATGCGGGCCGGGCATATCGTCGAGAACAAATACTATATGCCCGCAAAAAGTAACATTTTTTGAATGATTGGATTATGATAACTAAAATTCTATATATATGCAAATTCTAACAATTTGACATTAATCTAATTCATCTAACTAAAACTAATTCTAAAATTTCTAACATTTCTGATTATATAACTAATATTTCTAATATTTATATAACTAAAAAACAAAAAAATTGCTAACATTTCTATAACTAAAAAAAAGAAAAAAATTATAACATTTCTAATATTTCTATAACTAAAAAACAGAAAAATTTCTATAACTAAAATTTATAACAAACAAACTTGTGTGTGTGTGTGTGTGTGTGTGTGTGTGAGGACATGGCGGCCGGGATGAGCTCACCGGCGAGGCGACAACGGGGCGGCGATGACGGGGCGACGGGACGGGACGGCGACGACGGGACAGGGCGGCGACGATAGGGCGGGCGGCGACGACGGGGCGTGGCGCGGCGACGGGGACAACGGGGATGGGGACGGCCGGGGCAGCGACGTCGACGAGGGCGCAGGGACGGCCGGGGCGGCGACGGTGTCGATCGGGGCAGGCGGCGCGTGTCGTCGACGGAGAGAAGAAACAGAGGGAAACTATATTTTTTTCAAGTGTTGTATATATAGGATGGACCTTTAGTACCGGTTGGAGCCACCAATCGGTACTAAACGTCTGCTTTGGCCAGGCCAAGCGGCGGGAAGCGCCCCCCTTTTAGTATCGGGTGGTGGCACCAATCGGTACTAAAGACCCCCTCTTTAGTACTGGTTGCAGCCACCACCCGGTACTAAAGGGGGTGCGCTGGCACAGTGCGGTGCGGCAAGTTTAGTCCCACCTCGCTAGTCGAGGGGCGACCGCACTGGTTTATAAGCCCCAGTGTGGTAGCTCTCTCGAGCTCCTCTCCTAAGCAGGCCTACTGGGCCTACCTGTTCTGTGTTGCCATGTGGGCCTATTGGGCCTTTGCGGGCCTGCATCCTGGCCCAACAAAACGTTGTGTTTCTAGTCGTATGCAGGCCGCTTTGGCCCAGTAGGCGGGCTTTTTTATTTTCTTAATTTTTTTTCTTTATTTATTTTTAGTTGTTTTTTGCTGTATTTAGAGTTTCTTTGTGAATATTTTTGCTTTAGGTACAAAAATTTACAAACTTTCTGTTAGTGCCGGTAGTTTTCAAATTTGAATAGTTTAAATTTTGAATTATTTGAAATTTGTGTGAATCACTAGTTTGTGAATAACTTAACTTTGAAAAAAGATTTTTCAGTGATTCTTTTTTTTATGTTTAATATTAGTGTGTTTTATCATTATATTCAATTTGGTAATGCTTAGGTTATTTAAAAAATGAAATGCCTTTGTAACAGATGAGTTTTCGTCCGAAACCCTGATACTTCGAAAGAGATTGTCCATTTTGTACACGAAGTGCATCTAGTTTTTGTCGTAACCCTCTCTACTTTTTTGCACATGCTATGTGGGTGAAATTATGATACCATGCCAACTTTCACCCTTTTCTGAGTTCATTTGAAATGCTTTTCAATTTCAGGGTCATTTAGCTGAAAAAATCAGTAAATGCATGAAAGAATTTGTTTGCACATAAAATTTCTTTGTGTTTCAAATGCCAAAACACATAACTACCCTAACTATTATAGAGTTCCCTCCTGGGTGTGAAACACAGAAGAAAGTGATGATAGTGAAGCCGATCACATCCCAGGTCTTTGGGTGTGAAACTTTTTCTTCGCGTGTGTCCCTTTGCGCCGTAGCCATGGAAAATCTTCATCATTTAACTAGATGCTCGGGTCAATATTCACTGTGAATGGAGCAATTTCATCAAACTTTTCATAATCTTCTGACATGTCTGTCTTGTCATCCACTCCCACAATGTTTCTTTTCCCTGAAAGAACTAAGTGGCGCTTTGGCTCGTCGTATGATCCATTCGCTTCCTTATCTTTTCTTTTTCTCGGCCTGGTAGACATGTCTTTCACATAAAAAACCTGCGCCACATCATTGGCTAGGACGAATGGTTCGTCTGCATACGCAAGATTGTTGAGATCCACTGTTGTCATTCCGTACTGCGGGTCTTCCGTTACCCCGCCTCGTGTCATATTGACCCATTTGCACCGAAACAAAGGTACCTTCAGACCACCTCCATAGTTAAGTTCCCATATGTCCTCTATGTAACCATAATATGTTTCCTTTCCCGTGTTGGTTGTTGCTTCAAAGCGGACACCACTGTTTTGGTTGGTGCTCTTCTTATCTTGGGTGATCGTGTAAAATGTATTCCCATTTATCGGGTACCCTTTGAAAGTCATTATATTCGAAGATGGTAACTGGGACAGCGAGTATAGGTCATCTTGAATATCGCCATCATGCATGGCACGTTTCTGCAACCAACCGGCGAAAGTCCTCGTTTGTTCACGTGTAATCCAGTCGTCAGACTTCTCCAGGTGTTTGGAGTGTAGAAAATTCTTGTGTTTCTCCATATACGGACCCACCTAGGCGGAATTCTGTAGAACTGTGTAGTGTGCTTCAGTGAGAGAATGCCCGTATATACATATTATTTGATCCCCTCCTAGCGTGCCTTTTCCATCCAGTCTGCCCTTATGCCGCAATTCAGGAACACCAATCGGCTTAAGGTCAGGAATAAAGTCAATACAAAACTCAATGACCTCCTCATTTTCATGGCCCTTCGAGATGCTTCCTTCTGGCCTAGCACGAGTATGAACATATTTCTTCAAGACTCCCACGAACCTCTCAAAGGGGTACATATTGTGTAGAAATACAGGACCCAAAACGTTAATCTCTTCGCAAAGGTGAACTAGGACGTGTGTCATGACGTTGAAGAAGGATGGTGGGAACACCAACTCGAAACTGACAAGACATTGCACCAAATCATTCTGTAACCTTGGTATGATTTCTGGATCGATTACCTTCTGAGAGATTGCATTGAGGAATGCACATAGCTTCACAATGGCTAATCGAACGTTTTCCGGTAGAAGCCCCCTCAATGCAACCGGAATTAGTTGCGTCATAATCACGTGGCAGTCATGAGACTTTAGGTTCTGGAACTTTTTCTCTGCCATATTTATTATTCCCTTTATATTTGACGAGAAGCCAGACGGTACCTTCATGCTGAGCAGGCATTCAAAGAAGATTTCCTTCTCTTCTTTGGTAAGAGCGTAGCTGGCCTGACCCTGATGTATGCCGTCTCTTCCGTGCATATGTTGCTGGTCCTCCCGTGCCTCTGGTGTATCTTTTGTCTTCCCATACACGCCCAAAAAGCCAAGCAGGGTCACACAAAGATTCTTTGTCACGTGCATCACGTTGATTGCGGAGAGGACCTCTAGGTCTTTCCAATATGGCAGGTCCCAAAATATAGATTTCTTCTTCCACATGGGTGCGTGTTCGTCAGCATCCTTCGAAACAGGTTGTCTGCCAGGACCCTTTCCAAAGATTACCTTCAAATCCTTAACCATATCATGTACATCAGCACCAGTACGGTGGCGAAGCTTCATCCGATGATCCGCCTCACCTTTGAAATGCTTGCCTTTCTTTCTTACGAGATGCCTGCTCGGAAGAAATTGACGATGTCCCAGGTACACAATCTTCCTACAACTATCCAACTATATACTGTCGGTATCATCCAAACAGTGCGTGCATCTGTGGTATCCCTTGTTTGTCTGTCCTGAAAGGTTACTGAGAGCAGGCCAATCATTGATGGTCATGAACAGCAACGCCTTTAGGTCAAATTCTTCCTGTTCGTGCTCATCCCACGCACGTACACCTGTTCCATTCCATAGCTGTAATAGTTCTTCAACTAATGGCCTTAGGTACACATCAATGTCGTTGCCGGGTTGCTTAGGGCCTTGGATGAGAACTGGCATCATAATGAACTTCCGCTTCATGCACAACCAAGGAGGAAGGTTATACAAACATAGAGTCACAGGCTAGGTGCTATGGTTGCTGCTCTGCTCCCCAAAAGGATTAATGCCATCTGCGCTTAGACCAAACTGTACGTTCATTGGGTCACCTGCAAACTCCTCCCTGTACTTTCTCTCAATTTTTCTCCACTGCGAACCGTCAGCGGGTACTCTCAACTTTCCGTCTTTCTTACGGTCTTCTCCATGCCACCGCATCGCCTTCGCATGCTCTTTGTTTTGGAACAAACGTTTCAACCGTGGTATTATAGGAGCATACCACATCACCTTGTGTGACACACCAAAAATTTGGCCTTGTTTTAATGGAATCAAATTCTGCCAGGATTTAAAACTTTGAATTTTTGAGCTCCATTTTGATTTTTAAATCATTTCCTTCCCTGGTATTATGAGCTTTTCCCAGAGAGAAAACTTTTCAAATGTGTTATTGGACTTGATTAACCTCTCAAGAAAAACTTTTCTTTTACCAGTATAACTAATTAACTAATTTAGTTGCTTGATCTTTATTTTCTTGAAAATGGTTTTTCAAGGTTAAATGGCCATATTTGAACTACAACCATTTGATAAATTCACTTAATATTCCCACAAAAATTTGGAGATGTCATGTGATGTTTTTAAATCACTTTTATGCAAAAATATATTTCATTCATGAAATATTTTGAGCCCTACACTCAATTTTTCTTCTCTGGTCCAGAGTGCATTTTGCACTACAACCTATTTAAATATTTCTTTAAAACTTCTACCAAAATTAGGGGAGGTCAGTAGGAGCCTATTATTTCGCTTTGTGCAAAAACCTATTTATGTTCTTTGAAAAATTTGAGTGAATCAACCTCATCTTCATTCTGGACCAACTTGATGGTTTGTACAGCAACCATGTTTTTACTTGCTCTTTAACCCTTGATTATTTCTCCTACTTATAGACAGCCCTGCCAAACCCTTAAGTACAGGAGCATGCACCTTTTGGATCATTTTTGGTTCATGAAATAATGTCATTTATTCCCTGTCCAGAATTGAAATTCTACTAAAATTACACTAGCAAGTTTCTGCTTTTAGCCAACTAACATCACCACTCTCTCTTTCATCCACAGAGACACTGATCTGGAGATTTTGGCCACTCCAAGAAATGCCTAAGTGCCCTTGGCATTTTGTCAAACACCTTTCGGGCATGATCAGTTTTGACATGAGTCCTTGTTTGCACTATGGACATAATCCCCTGACCAGACCAGCATGTCCAATGGTTTTGCCCTAAACTATAACCCCACCCTGCTAACTTTCTTGTGGTTTGGAGCCCCCTAACATGCCATAGCATTTCGTCGAGCACGTCCCGTGCGTGCACTGGGCGCGCCCAGAGCGCGCAAATTGCAGCCACGCGGCCGAGCCGACACGCTGGCCCCCCTGGCTTTGGCCCACACGGCAGCATCACGCCACGCGCTCCCCTTCTCTCAGCTACGTGCCAAGCCGACCCCGCCGCGCCCGACAGGCCAAGCGCTAGCCGCCGCCGCCGCCCGACAGCCCTGCGCCGTGCAGCGCCGCCCAAGCCACCCCGGCTCGCCACCTGGCCCCTGGAGCAGTGCCCTCTCGTCCACTAGCTCTTGCCGTCATCCCCAGCCACGCCACGTTGCCCTGCAAGCTACAGAGAGGAGGTTCGCCGGAGAGCTTATCCGGCCGCCGCGGAACCAACCTCGACGAGCTATAAAAGGAGGCCCCCGAGCCTCCCCGTGCACACAGGAAGCCTTAGAATGCTCCTCTAGTCCTCCCATGACAGTAGATCGACCCGGGGGAGGGCTCCTTCCTCATCTCCGGCAACTGCAGCCGCCGCCACTGCCCCGGCCAATTAGGCACCACCAGGGCCTCCCACTCTCCGTTCTCTCCACCAACAGCTTCCTCACCTTCCCGTGAGCCATCCCCACTACTCAATTTTGATCGGGAGCCAACGCCGCCACAAAGTCACTTTGCCACCGAAGCCTTCCTCCGCCGCGGAGCTCGCCGCCGGCAGCTCACTCCGTCCCGGCCGACCCAACGACTACTGGGAGGACCGCCCCAGCCCTACGGATCCATCCCCACACTCAGGGGCCCGCGAGGAGCAGCCAAACGCCGGCGACGATCGCCGGAGCCCCGCTCCGCTCGGGCAGAGGAGGGAGACGACGCGCGGTGACTGGTCAAACCTGACCAGTGGACCAGGCAGGCCCACTGTCAGTGACACCCCGTGTCTGTCCACGTGATTAAGTGGAGGCGTAAAGCCCCAAGTACGCCTCCTCTGCACCGAAAGCGTATTTCTATCTGAATCATTTTCTTTTCTGTCTTATTTAAAAAAAATAGATTTGACCAAATCTTTGACTGGCTATAACTTTTTAAATATAAGTCCAAATGAGTTGATTCTTTTTCCTACCTTCCTCAAATTTGGTCTAGTTTATTTTAAGATTTATTTGAAAAAAATTCAAACAACTTTTTGGTTCTGTTTTTGAAATGTGTGTTAATTCAAATATATTCTTAAATAGGATTTTGGGGAGAGAGAAGAAGCTTTCAAAAGTTTTGGAGAGCACCTCACCCCTCCACAACATTGAAGGCAAGCATTCTGAATCCCGGCATAATATTTTTGGTGTGATCGTTGATACATTTATAACACCACCGCATTTCGAAGGACTTGTTATTTCATGTGATATGATCATATGCATGGGTACATGTTGTTGATTTCCGTGCTGTTGGAAATGGACACACTTGTGATGATAATCACCCTCATATGCCTTGCATGCATACCGGCAGGAACCCGGGAAAACCTCTGCCTTGGGTAGGCATGAGTTTTGTCGCCGGTCTCCGTCGGGACGGTTATGTCTGGTATGGCATGGTAAGGTGATATGAGAGGTGACTCTGTTGGATGAAATATATTCGTCATGCTAATCATGCAGGGAATACTTGAACCTCCTGAGTCGATCGTAGATCGAGTCTTGTTCCAGTAACCCCCATACTTGTTTCGTACTACCACTCATCTCTACAGCAAGTAGAGTACGGTTCAGTAAGTTGTCAACCTCTTTCCAGCACACACCGTATAGAGAGGCCATGGTGGAAGATACCGGTTGTAGCTGGTAGGCAGGCCACCTGGTCCGGGGGCGTGGGTGTTTCCGGTTGGGACCGAGAGGGGAGGCCACCCCTTAGAGCGCGCGATATAAATTTGATCCCATGCTACGCGAGGTTGTAGCCTCCCCACTTAGAGTTTGCTTAACAGGTGTCGTGGGTGATTCCAGACACGTGTGAGATAAGCTGGTGTGTGCAAGTTAGGTGTGTTTTCAACAAAAAGACCGTAGACGGAATTAGTCCTGCTGGACTAGAGAAATCCATTACTCGTGGGTAAAGAGTGCACCCTCTGCAGAGAATAAACCTATTCGAATAGCCGTGTCCATGGTTAAGGATTACAGTCTGGGATGGGTCAGGTGTCGGTCTTAGTGTCGGTCTTCGGAGGTGAAACCGTTAACCAGAAAATGGAATTACTACTCGTGACTTGTGATATCTATGATTATTATTATTGTTGACTAACCCGTGATATTATTGTTATTACCGAATATCTCTGGGATGGTTCTACCTCCGGGATATTCATTATGATTGTTTCTTTTAAAGCCCTTTATGTGGTGTCGCTCAGACGCCCGACTGTGGCATTTCTTTTAAAGCCCTTTATGTGGTGTCGCTCAGACGCCCAACTATGGCATTTCTTTTAAAGCCCTTTATGTGGTGTCGCCCAGACGCCCGACTGTGGCATTTCTTTTAAAGCCCTTTATGTGGCGTTGCTCAGATGCCCGACTGTGGCATTTCTTTTAAAGCCCTTTATGTGGTGTCGCTCAGACGCCCGACTGTGGCATTTCTTTTAAAGCCCTTTATGTGGTGTCGCCCAGACGCCCGACTGTGGCATTTCTTTTAAAGCCCTTTATGTGGCATTGCTCAGACGCCCGACTGTGGTATTTCTTTTAAAGCCCTTTATGTGGTGTCGCTTAGACGCCCGACTGTGGTATTTCTTTTAAAGCCCTTTATGTGGCGTTGCTCAGACGCCCGACTGTGGCATTTCTTTTAAAGCCCTTTATGTGGTGTCGCTTAGACGCCCGACTGTGGTATTTCTTTTAAAGCCATTTATGTGGTGTCGCTCAGACGCCCGACTATGGCATTTCTTTTAAAGCCCTTTATGTGGTGTCGCCCAGACGCCCGACTGTGGCATTTCTTTTAAAGCCCTTTATGTGGTGTTGCTCAGACGCCCGACTATGGCATTTCTTTTAAAGCCCTTTATGTGGTGTCGCTCAGACGCCCGACTGTGGCATTTCTTTTAAAGCCCTTTATGTGGTGTCGCCCAGACGCCCGACTGTGGCATTTCTTTTAAAGCCCTTTATGTGGCGTTGCTCAGACGCCCGACTGTGGCATTTCTTTTAAAGCCCTTTATGTGGTGTCGCTTAGACGCCCGACTGTGGTATTTCTTTTAAAGCTTTTTATGTGGTGTCGCTCAGACGCCCGACTGTGGCATTTCTTTTAAAGCCCTTATGTGGTGTCGCTCAGACGCCCGACTGTGGCATTGCTTGTTATTTTGTTTCATAAATTTTTTTATACTACCATGTTGTTGCATTATTATAAATAACTTGCTTGCACGCATCAGAGTTTCATTTATCTATTGTGACTGACGTCATGAGCATTAAATATTTTTAGCACATCATTGTTATATTATACCTGTGTTCATAATGTTTGCGAGTACATTCAAAGTACTCACTGGCTTGTCCCTGGCTATTGTCTTGGCCAGATTATCTTGCACGGAGAGGAGCGATGCGATGCCAGCCCCGGAACCCACTCAATGGAGATAGCAGCCTCGCGAAGATAGGAATTAACTTGGTCAGTTGTTCCCGTGGGAAATGGAGTACCATAGACCCTGACGTTTCACAGACCGCTTCCGCCATCAACCACTAGAAACCATTTGTTGTACTCACAGGCCAGAATGGCCTTGTACTACATATTTTGTTTTCTGCTTGGAATTTCTGTATCAAGTTGGAGCCTCATCAGCTAACAGTAATCCTGGGGCTGATGAGCACGACGGTCTTTTCTGGAAATTTATTACCCGGAAAACCGGTCGTGACAGACTTGGTATCAGAGCCAGGCTGACCATTGGCTAATCCTATCTTAGCCAGGTCAATAAACTTAGGCAAACCAACCCACCAGACCTTAACCAAACCCCAGCCAAGCTTCTCGTGCAAGATAGCCACACAGTGACCCCGACACCTTTTGGCAGTCGGTGCCCAACCTATCAACCTAACCTGTCACTCATGCGCCAGTGACCGGCCCCTAAATAGTCCTTTCTCGCAAGCGTTCGAAGGAAGATTTTGTCCCCTTTTTCCTATAAAAAGGGCGCGCTAGCACCAAACCAGCACAGCACAGCCGCTACCCCAAACCGAGCCACAATGCCTGGACCTATAGTGCACAACGAAACCACAGCAACCAACCTTGGAGGTTTTGTGACCATCCTCGCAAACCTCACCCGTCGTGCCTATGCGTTAGAGGAGCCACCAGAATATGTTGTGTATCAAGGACCCATGAGCGGTGAAGACCGCCAATTCTGGGCCACTGTGCACATTTACGGTAGGAGTCTAGCACCCGAGCGCCCCTACTGGTTCACCGGAAGAACAACTTCCTTTGAGCCACAAGCCATCCAGCTAGCCGCTTGAGAGGCTATAGTTCATCTCAGGCACTTGTCGCCCAGAGTTAACTGTCGCTCGTTCCACTACTATCCCAGACATGAAGGGTATGGTAGACCACCCCAAGTTGCCAATGGAGATCACGAGACGGACCCCGCATTGTTGCACCTAGTGCGCTATGTAAGTGCACTAGAGGCACTGTTCGACCAGATCACTATTGATCTAATCGCAGCTCGTGGAGAGCTGATTCGTCGAGCCCCGGCGACAGAAGAAAACGAGCCCAACACCGACAACCCAGTCGTGCTGTTTGGACAACCGATCGAGACCCCGAGATCTGCCCCAGCCATCGGCCAAGGTGCTGCGATAACCCAGAGGTGCTTCGTCGCATTTTGGGAGCACACTCCAACAGGGTTGTGGCCAACAAGCCCCGCGATGGTCATCATCACTACCCCGACCCTGCAGTTCCTCTGCCATCTCCAACTAATCCCGGCAGAGAGACACGTGGAGAAGCCTCGACATCCACCAGGCACGCCCGTTTAGACATAAACGAGGTAGACTAAGCCGTATGAGTAGCACCAAGTTTCAATGTACCCTTGTTTTGTAATCATGCGACTGCGTATATTAACGCAGCCTGTCTTTGTGCCTCTATTTTAATAATAGCCTTGCATATTTGGTCAGTGCATAGCTGCATATTTTTCTGGGCACAACTACCAAAACCAACCCGACGACAACCACAGTAACACGTCTCTTTATGAGATATGTGTATCTCTGACACTGACCCGACCTTTGGAGCTAAGCTGGCAAATTTATTACCTTTCACCACGATAAAATGACCCGGCTCCATTGCTATATAAAGGCCACTTTGTGACCTTACCCAGCAACCCTCACTTTGTGCACAACACTCACGCTCTTTCCTGTCATGCCGAACCCCAGCATTCATCTGAGAACCCCAGATGCAACTCCAGGTAGCTTTGTCAAAATATTGTGGGATTTTACCCGCAGTACCATGGGTTCTACCCAGCCACCCCAGTACGAGCTGTTCAAATCAAGGATCACCCCATCCACCTCGGAATATTGGGCAGCAGTACACATTCCCCCTGTAGACCCCAACCAAGATCCAATAGTAGTTTCCTTCGTGGGGAAATCTATGCCAACCCCACACTTGGCCATAGCAGCTGCTGCGAAAGAAGCGATTGCTCGTCTTCGATATGCAGTACCCTATGCCCGCGAACGAGGATATTATTACTTTCCGAGTCGTGCAGCACCTGGAGAAGTAACATCTTTTCCCGGTGGACGTATTGAGAGAGACCCAGTTCTGGCCAACCTTATCCAGTACATCATTGCTCAAGAGCATTTGAACCAGCGAGTGATGGATTATCTCCAGAGCCTTGCAGATTTAAATCCTCAGATTGCCATCAGCAGACCACTAAGACCCGACACGGAGAGATGCATACATCGACTGGTCAACCCACTTCCTCCGATACAAGAAGAATGTATCCCTTTACCAGAGACATTTTATCAGGACCCCGTCCAGTTACCGTTTTCATTTTAGATGTCGCTACTGTAATTGTTTTTGCAGCATTTATATTTATGTGTGTGACTTATGCATGATACCCTGAGTTTGTACGACGAGTCAATTATTTGGCTTCTGCTAATGTGTGTAGTTTTTGTTGTGGTTTATGCTCCTTTAAATTAAATGTTTTTCCCTCGCAAAATCCTGGAGTGAGATTTCTTTTCCCTGAGTTGCTACACCTGCCACTTCACGACATGGATTAATTAATTTCACACAGCACCACGCAGCAGACTCACAACCATAATCTTTCGGACACATACCCTGTTTGCAAAACTTTGCAACGGTGTTACATCCAGCTAATCACCCCCTAACAACAGTTAGCACCCGGCACACTCCATCTACTCTTCATGATCACCACCACCGCGGAGAGCCAACACCCGAGCCGCAGCGTCGCGATACTCGTCGAAGATCATCGCGCACAGGAGCACAGAGAGCCCCAGCAGCGTCGCCAACCCTCCGCATATCAGGATCACAAACCAGTCCGGCATCGCCTCCGCCATTAGAGCCTCGACCGAGCTTCTGTAAGCAGTAATGGAGAAAGAAGGAGGAGGAGAAGTGAGGCCAGGTGTGAGGAAGAAGAGAGAGGCACCCCGGCCGTTTTTATAGCTCGAGCTCGGTGTACGGTGGGCGAAGTCCACCAACGCCGCTCGTCGCCGATCGCCGATATTCGGAGTCGAATCCGCGAGCAGTGCCGACAGCGCGCTGGCCCGCGAGGTGAGTGCATGCTGCACCGGCAGCTAGCACGCCGCGCACTACCACGGTACGGCCTAGATGCCCTAGACACTAGGCGTCGCCGGTGGAGAAAGCGCGCGGGAGAGAGGAAGAAGAAAGGGCCAGAGGGAGAAGAAGAGGAGACTGACAGTGGACCCCGGGTCCACCTGTCGGCCAGAGAGAGCACTGTGCTCTCGGGTATGACCAGCGTATATCTAAATTTAGGAGTTATCCTAAATTTATATCCAGCGTAGAAATCACCCGTTTTTGTCCCGAACCGTAGACTCTTCCACGCAGCACCAGTTTTCGCACTGTGGTTTTTCACCACTTATTGCCCTCTCACTGTAGCCACATCGTCATTGCGTAATTATTTTTTTAACACCGCTTTCAGCAAATCTCGAGGACAAGAATTTTCTTAAGGGGGTTAGTATTGTGACACCCCAAAAATTTGGCCTTGTTTTAATGGAATAAAATTCTGCCAGGATTTAAAACTTTGAATTTTTTAGCTCCATTTTGATTTTTAAATCATTTCCTTCCCTGTTATTATGAGCTTTTCCCAGAGAGAAAACTTTTCAAATGTGTTATTAGACTTGATTAACCTCTCAAGAAAAACTTTCCTTTTACCAGTATAACTAATTAACTAATTTAGTTGCTTGATCTTTATTTTCTTGAAAATGGTTTTTCAAGGTTAAATGGACATATTTGAACTACAACCATTTGATAAATTCACTTAATATTCCCACAAAAATTTGGAGATGTCATGTGATGTTTTTAAATCACTTTTATGCAAAAATATATTTCATTCATGAATTTTTTGAGCCCTACACTCAATTTTTCTTCTCTGGTCCAGAGTGCATTTTGCACTACAACCTATTTAAATATTTCTTTAAAACTTCTACCAAAATTAGGGGAGGTCAAGGAGCCTATTATTTCGCTTTGTGCAAAAACCTATTTATGTTCTTTGAAAAATTTGAGTGGATCAACCTCATCTTCATTCTGGACCAACTTGATGGTTTGTACAGCAACCATGTTTTTACTTGCTCTTTAACCCTTGATTATTTCTCCTACTTATAGACAGCCCTGCCAAACCCTTAAGTACAGGAGCATGCACCTTTTGGATCATTTTTGGTTCATGAAATAATGTCATTTATTCCCTGTCCAGAATTGAAATTCTGCTAAAATTACACTAGCAAGTTTCTGCTTTTGGCCAACTAACATCACCACTCTCTCTTTCATCCACAGAGACACTGATCTGGAGATTTTGGCCACTCCAAGAAATGCCTAAGTGCCCTTGGCATTTTGTCAAACACCTTTCGGGCATGATCAGTTTTGACATGAGTCCTTGTTTGCACTATGGACTTAATCCCCTGACCAGACCAGCATGTCCAATGGTTTTGCCTTAAACTATAACCCCACCCTGCTAACTTTCTTGTGGTTTGGAGCCCCCTAACATGCCATAGCATTTCGTCGAGCACGTCTCGTGCGTGCACTGGGCGCGCCCAGAGCGCGCAAATTGCAGCCACGCGGCCGAGCCGACACGCTGGCCCCCCTGGCTTTGGCCCACACGGCAGCATCACGCCACGCGCTCCCCTTCTCTCAGCTACGCGCCAAGCCGCCCCCCGCCGCGCCCGACAGGCCAAGCGCTAGCCGCCGCCGCCGCCCGACAGCCCTGCGCCGTGCAGCGCCGCCCAAGCCACCCCGGCTCGCCACCTGGCCCCTGGAGCAGTGCCCTCTCGTCCACTAGCTCTTGCCATCATCCCCAGCCACGCCACATTGCCCTGCAAGCTACAGAGAGGAGGTTCGCCGGAGAGCTTATCAGGCCGCCGCGGAACCGACCTCGACGAGCCATAAAAGGAGGCCCCCGAGCCTCCACGTGCACACAGGAAGCCTTAGAATGCTCCTCTAGTCCTCCCATGACAGTAGATCGACCCGGGGGAGGGCTCCTTCCTCATCTCCGGCAACTGCAGCCGCCGCCACTGCCCCGGCCAATTCGGCACCACCAGGGCCTCCCACTCTCCGTTCTCTCCACCAAGAGCTTCCTCACCTTCCCGTGAGCCATCCCCACTACTCAATTTTGATCGGGAGCCAATGCCGCCACAAAGTCACTTCGCCATCGAAGCCTTCCTCCGCCGCGGAGCTCGCCGCCGGCAGCTCACTCCGTCCCCGCCGACCCAACGACTACCGGGAGGACCGCCCCAGCCTTACGGATCCATCCCCACCCTCGGGGGCTCGCGAGGAGCAGCCAAATGCCGGCGACGATCGCCGGAGCCCCGCTCCGCTCGGGCAGAGGAGGGAGACGACGCGCGGCGACTGGTCAAACCTGACCAGTGGACCAGGCAGGCCCACTGTCAGTGACACCCCGTGTCTGTCCACGTGGTTAAGTGGAGGCGTAAAGCCCCAAGTACGCCTCCTCTGCACCGAAAGCGTATTCCTATCTGAATCGTTTTCTTTTCTGTCTTATTTAAAAAAAACAGATTTGACCAAATCTTTGACTGGCTATAACTTTTTAAATATAAGTCCAAATGAGTTTATTCTTTTTCCTACCTTCCTCAAATTTGGTCTAGTTTATTTTAAGATTTATTTGAAAAAATTTCAAACAACTTTTTGGTTCTGTTTTTGAAATGTGTGTTAATTCAAATATATTCTTAAATAGGATTTTGGGGAGAGAGAAGAAGCTTTCAAAAGTTTTGGAGAGCACCTCACCCCTCCACAAGATTGAAGGCAAGCATTCTAAATCCCGGCATAATATTTTTGGTGTGATCGTTGATACATTTATAACACCACCGCATTTCGAAGGACTTGTTATTTCATGTGATATGATCATATGCATGGGTACATGTTGTTGATTTCCATGCTGTTGGAAATGGACACACTTGTGATGATAATCACCCTCATATGCCTTGCATGCATACCGGCAGGAACCCGAGAAAACCTATGCCTTGGGTAGGCATGAGTTTTGTCGCCGGTCTCCGTCGGGACGGTTATGTCTGGTATGGCATGGTAAGGTGATATGAGAGGTGACTCTGTTGGATGAAATATATTCGTCATGCTAATCATGCAGGGAATACTTGAACCTCCTGAGTCGACCGTAGATCGAGTCTTGTTCCAGTAACCCCCATACTTGTTTCGTACTACCACTCGTCTCTACAGCAAGTAGAGTACGGTTCAGTAAGTTGTCAACCTCTTTCCAGCACACACCGTATAGAGAGGCCATGGTGGAAGATACCGGTTGTAGCTGGTAGGCAGGCCACCTGGTCCGGGGGCATGGGTGTTTCCGGTTGGGACCGAGAGGGGAGGCCACCCCTTAGAGCGTGCGATATAAATTTGATCCCATGCTACGCGAGGTTGTAGCCTCCCCACTTAGAGTTTGCTTAACAGGTGTCGTGGGTGATTCCAGACACGTGTGAGATAAGCTGGTGTGTGCAAGTTAGGTGTGTTTTCAACAAAAAGACCGTAGACGGAATTAGTCCTGTTGGACTAGAGAAATCCGTTACTCGTGGGTAAAGAGTACACCCTCTGCAGAGAATAAACCTATTCGAATAGCCGTGTCCATGGTTAAGGATTACAGTCTGGGATGGGTCAGGTGTCGGTCTTAGTGTCGGTCTTCGGAGGTGAAACCGTTAACCAGAAAATGGAATTACTACTCGTGACTTGTGATATCTATGATTATTATTATTATTGACTAACCTGTGATATTATTGTTATTACCGAATATCTCTGGGATGGTTCTACCTCCGGGATATTCATTATGATTGTTTCTTTTAAAGCCCTTTATGTGGTGTCGCTCAGACGCCCGACTGTGGCATTTCTTTTAAAGCCCTTTATGTGGTGTCGCTCAGACGCCCGACTATGGCATTTCTTTTAAAGCCCTTTATGTGGTGTCGCCCAGACGCCTGACTGTGGCATTTCTTTTAAAGCCCTTTATGTGGCGTTGCTCAGACGCCCGACTGTGGCATTTCTTTTAAAGCCCTTTATGTGGTGTCGCTCAGATGCCTGACTGTGGCATTTCTTTTAAAGTCCTTTATGTGGTGTCGCCCAGACGCCCGACTGTGGCATTTCTTTTAAAGCCCTTTATGTGGCGTTGCTCAGACGCCCGACTGTGGCATTTCTTTTAAAGCCCTTTATGTGGTGTCGCTTAGACGCCCGACTGTGGTATTTCTTTTAAAGCCCTTTATGTGGCGTTGCTCAGACGCCCGACTGTGGCATTTCTTTTAAAGACCTTTATGTGGTGTCGCTTAGACGCTCGACTGTGGTATTTCTTTTAAAGCCCTTTATGTGGTGTCGCTCAGACGCCCGACTATGGCATTTCTTTTAAAGCCCTTTATGTGGTGTCGCCCCGACGCCCGACTGTGGAATTTCTTTTAAAGCCCTTTATGTGGCGTTGCTCAGACGCCCGACTGTGGCATTTCTTTTAAAGCCCTTTATGTGGTGTCGCTCAGACGCCCGACTGTGGCATTTCTTTTAAAGCCCTTTATGTGGTGTCGCCCAGACGCCCGACTGTGGCATTTCTTTTAAAGCCCTTTATGTGGCGTTGCTCAGACGCCCGACTGTGGCATTTCTTTTAAAGCCCTTTATGTGGTGTCGCTTAGACGCTCGACTGTGGTATTTCTTTTAAAGCCCTTTATGTGGTGTCGCTCAGACGCCCGACTGTGGCATTTCTTTTAAATCCCTTATGTGGTGTCGCTCAGACGCCCGACTGTGGCATTGCTTGTTATTTTGTTTCATAAATTTTTTTTATACTACCATGTTGTTGCATTATTATAAATAACTTGCTTGCACGCATCAGAGTTTCATTTATCTATTGTGACTGACGTCATGAGCATAAAATATTTTTAGCACATCATTGTTATATTATACCTGTGTTCATAATGTTTGCGAGTACATTCAAAGTACTCACTGGCTTGTCCCTAGCTATTGTCTTGGCCAGATTATCTTGCACGGAGAGGAGCGACGCGATGCCAGCCCCGGAACCCACTCAATGGAGATAGCAGCCTCGCGAAGATAGGAATTAACCTGGTCAGCTGTTCCCGTGGGAAATGGAGTCCCATAGACCCTGACGTTTCACAGACCGCTTCCACCATCAACCACTAGAAACCATTTGTTGTACTCACAGGCCAGAATGGCCTTGTACTACATATTTTGTTTTCTGCTTGGAATTTCTGTATCAAGTTGGAGCCTCATCAGCTAACAGTAATCCTGGGGCTGATGAGCACGACGGTCTTTTTTGGAAATTTATTACCCGGAAAACCGGTCGTGACACCTTGGCAGGAATCTTCTTCCTGGGGCGCTCGCCCTCGACATCACCAGGGTCATCGCGACTGATATTATAACGCAATGCACCGAATACCGGGAAAGCATTCAAATCCTCGTACTCACCGCGGTAGAGGATGCAGTCATTAGGGCATGCATGTATCTTATGCACCTCTAACCCTAGAGGACAGACGGCCTTCTTTGCTTCATACCTACTCTCGGGCAATTCGTTGTCCTTTGGAAGCATATTCTTTATCATTACGAGCAACTTTCCAAATCCCTTGTCAGATACACCATTCTCTGCCTTCCATTGCAGCAATTCCAGTGTGGTGCCCACCTTTTTTTGTCAGCTTCGCTATTCGGGTACAACAATTTCTTGTGATCCTCTAACATGCGCTACAACTTCTTCTTCTCCAAATCACTTGTGCAGTTTCTCTTTGCATCGGCAATGGCCCGACCTAGATCATCAGCGGGCTCATCTGATGCCTCTTCTTCAGCTTCTTCCCGCATTGTCGGCTCAGCTTCTTCCCTCATTGTTGTATCATCGTATTCAGGGAACCCATGGCCAGGATAGCCGTCGTCGTCCTCTTCTTCTTCATTGTCTTCCATCATAACCCCTCTTTCTCCGTGCTTGGTCCAAACATTATAGTGGGGCATGAAACCGGACTCAAATAGGTGGACGTGAATGGTTCTTGACGTAGAGTAATTGTGACCATTCTTATAGCCAGCACATGGACAAGGCATAAAACCATCCACCCGCTTGTTTGCCTCAGTGGCAAGCAGAAAAGTATGCACGCCATTAATGAACTCGGGAGAGCATCGGTCATCATACATCCATTGTCGGTTCATCTTCATTACACAACACCGAATAGACCAAATTAATACAAGTTCATACATAAAGTTCATATACAATACTTAATTAAATGCAACATACAAATAACTCTCTAGCTAAAGAATTTAAATGCAACAACAAATGCGATCAAGATCGCAACTAAGGTAACAATTGATCCAACAGCATAATGATACCAAGCCACACTATCAATGGCATATTTTCTAATCTTTCTAATCTTCAACCGCATTTTCTCCATCTTGATCTTGTGATCATCGACGACATCGGCAACATGCAACTCCAATTCCATCTTCTCCCCCTCAATGATTTTCAATTTTTCTTTCAAATACTCGTTTTCTCTTTCAACTAAATTTAACCTCTTGACAATAGGGTCGGTTGGAATTTCCGTTTCACATACCTCCTAGATAAAAATATCTATGTCAACTTGATGGGCATAATTTGTCATAAACACGAAATGCAACAACTAGTTCTAAAAGAGAATATACCACATTCGAATCATAACAAGGACGAGGACCAACGGGGACGGATATCAAAACCATGGCACTATGTATAACAAACAACGTACGGGTAAGATAATTATACGAGTAACTATATATCCAAATCACACAAACATCAATTTGGTGATGTAAAACATTCATGAACAAGAGCCTCACCACAAGGTGGTGCCGATGACGGGACGGTGTGGGCGATCGACGGTGGTTACGACGGAGATTTAGAAGGCACTAAGTAAACCACACCTACATATGCAAACTAAGTGTTATTTTTGACCTCAAATTGGATATAAATCAAATACTAGCACATATAATTCCTCCCAAATTACTAAACTCACAAATTAATCACTATACAAAGAATTGCAAGAGCTAATCTAGCAATGAAAGATGAAAGGAAAAAGTTGCTAACCTTTCTGATCATTTGAATAGATGGGGGCCTTCAAATCTTGACAAATTTTGGGCAAAATGTGTGATGAGCTCGAGGAAGAGAGGGGAAGAACAAAGGAAGGAGAGGGGGAAGGGGAAGAACAGAGCGAGCTTGGGTGGACGAAGGGTTTATGTACGTCGACCTTTAGTACCGGTTCGTGGCACGAACCGGTACTAAAGGTGCTGGAGGGGCACCAGACTGACAACATCATGCCACCACTCTCTTTAGTACCGGTTCGTGGCACGTACCGGTGCTAAAGGTTCGCCATGAACCGGTACTAATGAGAGCGGCCGGCTAGCCATTGGAACCGGCACTAATGGACACATTAGTGCCGGCTCAAAATCAAACTGGCACTAATGTGCTTCACATTTGACCCTTTTTCTACTAGTGTATGTGGTTGCATGTTGCATATGGTGTCTAGATTGTAATTCTTCCAATCTGGTTAAACTGCATGTGCTATTCTGCTTAGCTTATACATTATACCTGTTAATGTGACATGCCTTCCTGTATTTAGTACATAGTACATCGGTCTATTAAGCATGTCCTTACATAAAACTATTGTTTTTTTTGTATCCCGCATCAATCAATATGACGAGACACCTTTAGTATATGAAGTGCAATATTAGTTGCATCTTTCATATGATTTATAGCATGCACTGCTTCTAATTTGTTGAAATTCCATTTATGATGGGACGCTTTTAACTTGGCAGAGTCATATTCGTTGCATCTTTCATGTGGTGTCTAGCTTGCATTGCTTCTTATTTGTTGGAATGGTTTCTGCTTAGTTTACACAAACATTTGTGAACATACCATGTCGTCCTGTTTTTCGTACATATTCCATCCTGGTATCATGTGTTTGCCTTACATCAAAGTAGTGATTGTCAGTATCATGCATGAATGAGTTCTGAAGAGAGAATTTTATTGCTTTTTCTTGTCGGTTTTACTTGACAATTCAAAATCAATAAAGCGGAAGGAAGTTAGCAAGGCAGCGGATAAAGGTGCTCCTTCCAAAAGGAGGGCCTCCATAGTTTCTACTCCTCCATCCCCCCAAGAAGATTTCCAAGACAACACATGCATAGACACTCAACGTAGCTATGTTTATGACGAGCATGTCTCCCCTAGTGCACCATCACCGGTGCTCCCTCTAACTTGGCACTATTATATGTGGTTGCATGTTATGTGTGATGTCTAGCTTGCATTGCTTCTAATTTTGTTGAATTCCATATGCTTACTTTACACATTATACTTGAATAAGACACGTGTTCCTGTTTCTAGAACATACAATATATGTCTATCACACCATGTTCTTACATCAAATTACTACTATTATGTAACCTGCAACAATCACTTATCATAAGACATGTTTGACTTCAGAGTGTGATATAGGTTAATCTCGCATTCTTTTCTAGCTTGTACTACTAATTTGTTGATATGGCACTTATGACGAGGCCGTTTTAACTTGGTAGAGTGATATTCGTTGCATCTTTCATATGGTGTCTAGCTTTCATTGCTTCTAATTTGTTGAAATGCCATCTACTTAGTTTACACATCATAAGTTATGAATATGCAATGTTGTGAATATGCAATGGAACTAATGATGAGAGACCTCTAACTTGGTAGTGTGATGTTGTTTGCATCTTGCATATGATTTATTTCTTGTACTGCTTCACATTTATTTAAATGCCATTTATGACGAGACACTGTTAACTTAGCAGAGCAATATTTGTAGCATCTTTCATATGGTGTCTACCTTCCATTGCATTGCTTCTAGTTTAGTGAAATGTCTTCTACTTAGTTTACACATCATAGTTTTGGTTATCTCTTTCGTCCTGTTTTTCATACATATTACATCCTCCTATCATGTGGTTGTCTAACATCAAAGTTTAGTTCGTCTGCATCACGCACCAATTTGTTCTGAAGAACTAAATTGTTATTCATTTTTCTTGTCGGCTTGACTTAACATGGCACAGAGAAAGAGGAAGAAACATAGAATGGCAGGGAATGGGAAGCAGATGAATCCTGCAGATTCTGCTGGTACTGATGGTGCAACAGAAGGTCAAAGTCCAACGTAAAATTCTACAAACCGGGTATCCCATGCTACATGAGCTGCAGAAAAAGCTAAACAAAAACAAATAGCTGCCACCAAACAAGCACAGACAATCCTAGTTCTTGCAACACCTTCCACAGTACTACCAGCTGCACGAGTTACTTGTGCGTCAACTGAGCTAGCAGCACGTTCCCAAGCTCCCTTGCCACTTGACACTACTTCCCAAGAACTCATGACACAAGACGAGTTGGCAAGATCAGATGAACCTTGTGAGCTTCAACAGCAAGAAGGTAGTTGCTGGAGTCAAGTTACAGTTGCATGCTTCTTTATATGTAGTCTCACAGTTTGATGTACACTAACACTTCCTATGTTCATTGTTGGACTAGCACCTAGGCGCAGGAGGAAACAAACATCAGGGATAATGCTCAATAGGTTAACTAAATCTAGACGAGGAAGAATGGAGATCCGTTTTGAGGCAGGTTTAAAAAGGCCATGTGATGGTACAGAGTCAGCCAAGTTAGTATCAGAGGCAGCGGTTGCCGTTAGGTGTCATGTACATATCCTCCCAACATGGATTCAGTACAGGAATGACAAAGACGAAACCTAGTTCAACACCTTCCTCGACCATTTATCTGTAAGTATGGTTATGTATGGAAACTAGTAATATTGTCTTGCTCTGTCCCATACTTTCTAGGTTGCTGATAATGAGACTCCCATAATTTTCAACAGATGAGGTTCAAGTTGGATAGCCAAGATGATGCAACCATACAAGCTTGCACCCATGTTTTCAAGTCTGCTCTGCGACAGTATCGATATAACTTAAGGAAAACTCACTTTGAAGGCAAGGCTAATAGTGAACTTTCCCAAACATCTCTAGTGGAAAATATATCGGATGAAGACTAGAGGAGCCTCGTTAAACACTGGTCTGATCCGAAGTATCGGGTACATTATATATATGTAATCAGATCACATGTTGAAGTCCTATTTATGCATGTTCCACACAAATCTATATTCTTGTAGGTGAACTATTCAAAGAACAAGGCCAATCGTACGAAAGTGAAATTCCAACAGACGACAGGATCTCGTAGCTATATTGCACACCGCGAGGCTCTTGTAATTAGATGTTGTTTCACTCTTTTCATTGTACACACTATCAAATCTATATTGACTTGTTCCAAATGCAGAGGAAAGCCCGCAAGGACCGAAAAGTACCTGAACCAAATGTTGTGGAAATCTTCAAGGACTGTCACACCAACAAGAAGAAAGGCATGACTACACCAGTCAAAGCCACTATTGTAAGTCCTTAATCCTCATGCCTTTTAACTACTACTTACTCTGACTTGTGCCTTCAACTGCATGGTTTGCAGCCAATGTCTATTACTCTTTTCAATTTTATACACAATTTTCTTAGTGTATCATTGCACCTTACAAGGTTTAAAAGAGAGGAGTGATGTTCCTTTGATCTTGACCTGTAATCTAGTTCCATGCTGGACTTGCCCACACAACATTACAATTGCATGGTTGCCTGTTCTCAGTTGTTTTGTGATATGAATGATGTCATACTATGCTTGCCGTATTATAAACTTCGTCTCTTTATCTTAGCCCTCAATAAAATGTGAAGAAATAGACAATACATTAGCGATGGTACATGGTCATATGTTTGGAACCTGGTTTTATTATGTACTTTGCAATAAAATACAACTAATATTTTACATAGGTTCACCAGAATAAGTTTTGTATATAGACCAAAGCTATTTTGTTTGGTTTTGCTGCCTCCTTAATATCTTCTGTTCTGGTACTACTAATGTAAAAACTCAACTTTTCAGCGAGCTATGGAAAAAATGGTGGAACCGCCACCTTCTGAAGGTGGCGAGGCAACTATAACCGCAATGTCAGCTCTTGCTGTAGTGGGTCAGTACCTATCCACTAACAGTGCCAAAAGCACATTCCTGCGTAATACTGGGTTGGTTGTTAAGGAAATCTCATCCAAACTGCCTCATGATCAAGATATGCAAGCTCAAAGCAATGTTGTATCTGCGCTCTAGACACAAGTCCATTCCCTAACAGAGACCCTTTGTGAAACAAGGAGAGACATTGTTCGATGTCATCTAGATATGCATGGTTTTGAAACCAGACTATCAGACATTTGCTATGTTGTTCAAGAGCCTAGGAGAAATGAAGGTGAAGGTTATGGTGCTCCATCAGACAATACAGCATGCAAACGTAACAGTCAGGTCAAATGAACTGAGCTTCTGAACTTCTGGTGGTGCATTTATCTGCTAGACTATTAAGTTTTATGCCAACCTTCCTTTTGTTTTATAGTTGTAATTTGTTTTGGTGCGATACAAAATTTGTTCTTAACATCCAGCCACCGGCTGAAGAAAACAGCAAGCCATTTTTGTATAGTGTAGGGTGTTCCCTATATTTGCACTGGTGGCGATCTTTGATGCCGAGTGGATGTAATCTGTGCAATCGCCTTAATAGCCTAGCATTAGTTTTGGCCTTATTTATTTCCTAGTCTTCTTTTTCCCTGGTTTTCTAGTGGCTGCAACAACCATGGGCCATATGCGGGTCGTAGGATCCATGGGTCTCCTACGGGCCGTTGATAAATGAGCCTCCAACAGGGTCGTAGAATCGGTGGGCCTCAGGCCATCAGATAAATGGGTCTACATGGGCCGTAAACGGGTGTAATTGGTATCGGCCCAGCACGGTAACGGGCCATTAAGAGGTCAGGGGACAGCAAAGGCTTAATTCTGTCACAGGCATAATGGGTCATTAATGGGCTGGAATATAGGACGGGCTGGAAATGGCGCAATGGGTTAACAGGCCAGAAATGGGCCAACTCTTGCCATGGGCTAAATTTGGCCCATTAGGGGAACAGGCCAGTAACGGGCCCGAAGTAATCGAGGGCCGGAAAGGAGCCCAAGAACGTATGGGTCGTCAATAGGCCGAAAGCTAACACGGGCTGGAAACGGTCCATGTGAATCACGGGCCGTTAACGGGTACAAAGAAATTTACTGTTCATTATGGGCTAGAGCCACCGTGGGCCTCTAAAGGGCCTAAAGATACGAAGGCCTCATATGGGCTGAAATATGTCGTGGGCCATACATGGGCCGAAAGTAAAACGGGCTGGTGTTATATTCGACAGCCCACATGACGTTGTTGGGCCGATTTCCTTTAGGGCCTAATGGGTCGTGAGTTACCGGGCCGTAAAATGGGCTATTTGCGAAGAGACCATTAACATGCTTTTCATGGGCCAGCCCGTTAACTTTTAACCAAGTCAAACAGGCCGGATTTGTAAGCTAAATGGGCCAGTGGTGGGTCGTCGCACATGTCGACATATATGTCGGTGTTCTGGGAACGGGGGTCCCCAGACTTGCCAGCCTGCGGCCTGCGGTGTGGCTCAAGTGGGGGCCTAATGCAGCCTAGCTCCATCAGCTCAAGCTCAAGACCCTCGCGAGGGGCCAAGCCTCGCGGGGCGGATGACAGGGAGCTTCCTCAGGAGCAGCCTCCCCAGGCAGGCTCGCGAGGAGGCGGAGAGATCAAGGAAGGGCACCTCCCGAGGGGCCCGTGATGCAAGCCATGACGATCGAGGACCAGGCGGGCGCCAGGCGGGCGCCAGCCTGCGCAGTGTCCTTGTTTCCCTTTCGGTGCAAAGGGGGCAAGCACAGGCCAAGGCATCAGGCAAAGGTTACCGTTTCGGTGCAACAAGACCAAGACCAGCAGAACGGCAGGATGGGGGTCATCATGGAGCCCAGGGCAGCGTCACCGTCAGGACCTTTGGCAGCCGAAGACCAACTTTAGTCAGGATAAGTGTACCAGATGTTCCCCTTCAAAATGGCCAATTGTTGGCGCCCTTCCCTCTCATTATTTAGGAAGAGGCCCAGGGCCTCCGCCTGTAAATAGGACTAGCCACCACAAGGTAGAGGCAATCTGGAGAGATCGTATCTGGAGATCGACCAGAGAGAGAGAGAGAAGCGACTGAACTCACCCAAGCAGTTCATCGCACCAGCTCAAGAACAGCCCCTCGCGAGGTTGTTCTCCCTTTGTACTGTTCATCATCAGCCCCTGAGGCAATCCACCACACCACACACTGGAGTAGGGTGTTACACCATAATGGTGGCATGAACCAGTATAAATCTCGTGTCCCTTGTGTGTTCATCTTCCTTGCCTAGATCTTTGCGAGACTTCTAGACGTGAGCTGGTAGGGGAGAGATCTTCGTGTGCACACCAGTGTTCGAACCTCAAGGGTCTGCCGGAACCCGAAATCCGACATTTGGCGCGCTAGGTAGGGCTGCGCCGGAGTCCTCCTTCCGCCTCCTCGCGTTTCGTCACCTCGCCGTCCTGATGTCAAGCGACCCAACTGCCAACGCCGACCGCTGTGTGGCATGGCCTGTCCACGCCGTGCCGCCAGCCCAAGGCGACCGCAACCTTGCGCCTTAGGCAGCCCGTGCTCCACAGGGCGCTGCGGGGCGCGGGCGACGCGGCCAAACGCCGCCTGCCCTCACACCGCGGCAGGTGCGATCAGCAGCAAGATCTTCGAACCACGCCACGGCCACGGCGCCGCACACCTAACGGGAGCAGGCGAACTCCAGGGCCGCACTCACGATAGCCCGAGAGCTGCTGCGGTGCCGGCTGCTGGAGGGCGGCCCTGATGTGCTACTGGAGCAAGTAGCCGAACTCCTGGACGCCGCCGCCTCGAGAGCGCCTCCTTTCTGCGTCCAGTTGCCACCCCAGGTCCAGGGCATGCCGTATGGCGGCCCCATACGTGCCCACGTGACTCCGGGCGGACTTCAGGCCCATCTCAACGCCAACCCGGCCGTCAGCACCGGGTGCCAAGTCGCGCTGGCCACACCCCTGGTCGGAGAAGGAGCACACGCCGCAACCTTCAGCCTCGACGGGACACCGCGCCATCACCCTCAAGACAATGCTCCAGGCCGAACTGCGTGGCACGTGGGGCACTACAGCGAGAACCGTGGAGTTGCGGTGCCAGAAGCTTATGTGCCCCACATGATGGATCGAGAATGCGCGTTGGAAGAAGACCACGGCTCGTTCCTTGCGCCAGGCTGGGGCGAGGAGCCACCAGAAGATGAGCTCTTTCAAGAGCCCCAAGAGGGCCTCGACGGCCGCGCCGGCGGCAGCAACTATCTGGTACCATTACTTCCTCAGGAGCAAACTTATGCTAACCATGGGTCGCAGGAGGTACAGGTCGCTGCAGCAGATGGCTGCCCCAATGCTGCAGCCTCCTACCCCTCGGGAGGAGGGCACCGGGGGCTGCAGGAAAGGGGCCGGGATCCGGGTTCGCCCCCGCGGCGCTTGGCACCAGGCGCACTCCGGAGGTAGGCCCTCTGCCGGGGAGGTGCCACAAGGCCTGCCCCCGGCAGAGGACCCGTGGTCGTCGGGGGAACCGCTGGCGACCGCTCTACCCCGTTGGCATCGTCCTTGGTTTCTGGTCGCCGTCAATGGCGGTAGAGTGCGGCGCAAGGCGGGGCCCTCGTCTGGCGATATGAAGCAAGGCCGGTACCTGTGAAGAAGGCCCAGTGCCTGTGAAGCTCGCCGCCCCGTGACACTCTCACGTAATAATGAGTGGGGCTGTACACGCCCCGGAGTCTCCGGAGAGCCGCCCTCGGGCCTCGGGGGCTCCCGCCCACGCCCAGTGGCAGCACTTAGCTCCGCGCTGGTGAGAAGACGTCGAAGACTAGAATAGGTGCCGGACGTTGCCTTTTGCCTTTTCTTTCGTTGACAAGTTTCTTCGATTTGAATTTAAGTTTGGATTTGAACTTGAGGCTTGCGTGTGTCTGGGGAAGGGGAGCTTAGTCTCATTCGAGCAATATGTCGTGTTTTGGTTTCGGCCTTACGTCCAAGTTAGCGTCGGCTGCCTCCCCTCGTGAGCTGGGCCAGGTCAGGCACGTCTACAATCTGGACCGCTGTCGCCACACCCTCTCCAGAGGTTCTAACCGCAGGGTTGATGGGACCATTCAGAAGACACTCGAGGCGTAGCAGCCCCCACAGGCCCGCTTGGGACTCGTCGGGGTCAGGAGGTAAACAGGTCAGCTGACCCATCGCTAGGCCAACGGCTAAGCTCACGCGCAGTGTTACACTTACAAGGATATTGTTCGAAAACCTTTACATGAGGGGCTTCCCCTCCCAAAATACTCTTACAGTATTTAGGGCCAAGCCCGAACTTTCTTCATGCAGGGTAAACCACGAGGGACATGCGATCAGTCGGACATATCGCTCGCCGCGTCATCTGGGGCACCTCCAGAGGCGTCGCTGGCATCGCTGGCGTCATCAACATCACCACCCACACCTCCGCCAGCGCCAGGAGCATCCACCACGCTGCCTTCATCCACGGCCACGATCACGCCATCATCATCAGACGCGAAGGCCCTAACGAGAGCGTCCACATTGTCCTCCACCCATTGCGCCAGGTCGCCCCGGATGTGTCAGGACCCCGATTCTATGTCACACCGATCTAGCATGTAACACCTCATATCACTTTGTGGCCTCACGCACGGTATTCCCACGGGTGTCGCCTTACCATGCCCGGGACCGTTTGCGCCTTTTGGCACACGTATATGATAGTGTCGCTAGCATCCATATGACAAGAACCCGGGCTGACATGGCTAGTCGTGAACCCGAAGTGGCACTAACTTACAGGGACAGGCATACATGACCCAGCATCGAACGTGTCGGTCATCAGCGAGTGAATCCGGGCTGTAGCAACTGGGCTAGCAGGACTCCGGTAAACCGGGCTGTAGCAGGCTAACAGGACTCCGGTAGACACCGCGTGACATTTCCCTGAAGGACAGACACAGGATCGAAGAAGGACACATGTCGACCAGCCTAAGTGTTCCGGAGCAGTAGCAAGCTACCAGGGCTCAGTGGAAGCACTAGGAGACATTTCCCGGTAAGAGAGGCTACTAAGGATAAACAACTAGATAGTCAGATCCCACACATAGCAATACACATTACACGTACGCATAACATGCAAGTATGTGCTATACAACATGGCATCGAAGCATAACTCAACAACTCATATAGATAAAGGCCCAGAAGAGCCAACATAGCATTTATTGCAAACAGGGGTCAAAGGACCCATCATACAGAGCATACAAGCAACAACCGGAAGCATTACATGTCTGAGTACAGACATCTACAAATGGAAAAGGTTGAAGAGCCTGACTATCTACAACATCCGATCAAGATCGTAGCTGAGGTACAAGCTACTCATCGAAGTCCACGAGAACACTAGTAAGACCGAAGTCTCCGCTGCAAAAAACATAAATAAAGCAACATGAGTACAAAGGTACTCAGCAAGACTTACATCAGATCCTATCATACATGCATTTGTATCAAGAGGGTAATGTGGGGTTTAGTTGCAGCAAGCCAGCTTTGACTCAGTGGCTATCCTGTTCTACGACTACGAGAAACTCTTGAGGTGATATGGCGCACACGAGTCCACTAATCACCACACAATACACTACTATGGGTTCATCCCCGTCTCCCTACGAGAAGGCCATCCATAGCACTCACACTTTGTCTTGAGCATTTTAGAGTATCCACTTCAAGTTGTCTATGTACCACGTAAGCATCCAAGAAGTCCATAACCGTGGACCCGGCTATTCGAATAGATCATGTTAACCCTGCAGGGGTGTACTTCTTCACACGCGCTCTCGCCACTTACCGCCATGTACACATCATGTAACTCGGCAACCTTCAAGCGGAAGCCTGGCGAGGGTGTCGGCCACGACTTGACTAACCACACAAGACTCTAGCCCAGGTTTATCGCCTATTTGGGTTCCATCCGCAAGGAGATCCGGCCGGGGTGTCGCTCACGGCCCCAAACGATGTGTGCAGGGTTCCCGAGCCCACCATCCGGGTGTCACTCGGTACACCAGGCCACGTGTGCCTAGTCTGTCCCAAGCCCACCCTGTCGGGTGCCACTTGGTAGAAAAATAGCACTACCTACAAACACCAGAAACTAGTTGCGACTCCTGGACAGAGATCAAGTCGGTTAATAAGTCGAGAGAGTCAATTAAGGATCCCAATGTGTGGTAGTATTGAGTCATTAGACAACATACATAGAACTCAGTGCTTAAGGACGGTTCCAGTGAGACAACCCACCATGTACTCCTACATGGCCTCTCACCGCTACCTTTACCAAATCGTGTTCACACACTTCACTCTCAGCATCAGAACATTTCGTAACACTCCAATTCATTCCCAATGAATCAGACCTGACACAACTCTAAGCAATAGCAGGCATAGCATGGTAAGAACACAACATGGCTCAATCAACTCCTACACATGCTAGTGGGTTTCAACTATTTACTGTGGCAATGACAGGTCATGCAGAGGAATGGGTTCAACTACCGCAGCACAAAGTAGCAGATGAATCGTTGTTGTCCTAATGCAATAACTGAGAGCAAGAGCGAGAGAGTAGGATTGTATCGGAATGAACAAGGGGGTTTGCTTGCCTGGTAGATCAACAGGGTGGCACTGCTCCTTAGACAGGTACTCTGGAGCACTCTCCGGAGCAGGACCTATCGAGAAGGAACGGTGTCGACAATCAATACACAAGCATATGCAACAATATGATGCATGAACATGGCATGTAGATGTGATGATGTCTGAGC
Organism: Triticum aestivum; assembly: GCF_018294505.1. Classification (NCBI taxonomy): domain Eukaryota; kingdom Viridiplantae; phylum Streptophyta; class Magnoliopsida; order Poales; family Poaceae; genus Triticum; species Triticum aestivum. The sequence continues at coordinate 113,054,566 of NC_057804.1, read as the reverse complement.
TAATGCAACTAGCAATCATTTGGTTGAAGTTCATTTGAACCAAGAGTTCAAATGCAACTCCAAACTTAACATTTATAAATGCCATTCATATGTTTTCACCTATACAGCAGGTTTAGGTTGAATTGTCATGCATGAAACTGGTACAGATGGAAATATTGCATTTTTCTGATAATTTTTCATATATAAATTATTTCAATCTGAGCTACGGTTGAATTTCTATGATTTTTTGAAGTTTGAATCATTTTCTGGAATTTCCTGATTAATTTTAAATCTAGAAAATGAATAACTGCGTCAGCGTGACGTCAGCGAGTCAACGGCCAGGTCCAGGTCAAACCTGACCAGTGGGACCCATACTTCAGTGTCATGGTTAATTAACGGAGTTAATTAATTATCAAGCTAATCTTAAACTAAAAATTAGCAGGGCCGGGCCCCACATGTCAGTGTCATGGGGGGGTTAATTAGCGGGGTTGACCAGGTCAATCCCGCCGGTGTTTAGCCTCCGGCGAGGCCGAAGGCGGCGGAGGGGCACGGGATCGTTGCTCCGGCGACCATTTGGGCGGCGGAGACCACTGGCGAGGAGCCAGCGGCGGAGACCACTGGCCGAAGGCATCCAGACTACGGGGGGAGAAGCAGGAGGTGGCGGAGACGTGGCGCGGCTGCGGCATGCCGGCCACGCAGCTGCTTTGGGCGAGGGGGAGGAAGACGACAGAGGAGCCAGTGGGCCGGGCTGCTGCTCGGCTGGCCACTTGGGCCGCCAGGTGGCTGCATAGGTAAGCACAGGTAGGTTTTCCATTTCTTTTTCTTTTCTATTTTTCTGACATTTGTTTTGATTTAGTAATATTACTAAAACATTTTATTTACTTATGCCAATTCTTATAGGAACTAGTGGTATTATTCCAGAGCTCCTCAACAAATGGCATAATTTTTTGGACATATATTATATATATAACAAATATATATCCAATGCAAATATTTATGCATTAATTCCAAATGCCCAAAATAAATACTTATGGGCTCTTAAAATATTGGTTTGATTTTTATCTCTGTCCGATATTTTCAGAGAGCAACATGAGCATTTTCTTGGACCTTTTTGGAGCAATTTTTATTTGGGTCATTTCCAAAAATGATTCTGAGGGTTTCACAAATCCCCATTTCAAAATTAAATGGAATTTAAACATGATGCACAAATGACTAGCTGGCCTCGAGCATACCAGAACTAGGGATGTGACAACTCGCCCTCACTTGAAAGAATCTCATCCCGAGATTCAGGGGTCGACGGAAAGAAAGTGGGGTACTCCAGTCGAAGACGATCTTCTCGCTCCCAAGTAGCTTCTCTCTCGGAATGATGAGACCACTGAACCTTGAGAAACTTGATGTTATGACATCGAGTGACACGCTCTGCTTGATCAAGAATGCGAACAGGGTACTCTCGATATGTGAGGTTATCTTGGAGATCAAGCATTTCGTGGTCCACTCCGCGGATGGGATCCGAGAAGCAACGCCTGAGTTGAGAGACGTGGAAGACATCATGCACTCTGGAAAGATGTGGGGGTAGTTCCAACTGGTAGGCAACCTCTCCTCGTTTAGCGAGAATGCAAAAAGTACCAATGTAACGAGGAGCCAACTTGCCCTTGATACCGAAACGATGGGTACCCTTCAAGGGAGTAACCCGAAGGTAAGCTTTGTCGCCAATTTCATAAGTCATATCCTTATGATGACGATCATACTGGCTCTTTTGACGAGACTGGGCTGTTTTCAAATTCTCACAAATGATGCGAACTTGCTCTTCTGCCTCCTGGATCATATCCGGTCCAAAGAATTGTCTTTCACCAGTGTCTGACCAGTTCAAAGGTGTTCGACATCTTCATCCATAGAGAACCTCAAAAGGATCTTTCTTGAGACTGGATTGATAGCTATTGTTATAAGCAAACTCGGCGAAAGGAAGACATTTCTCCCAATCCATACCGAATGAGATAACGCAAGCTCTAAGCATGTCTTCGAGAATTTGGTTGACCCTTTCCACCTGACCACTCGACTGAGGGTGGAAAGCGGTACTGAAGGAGAGATGGGTTCCCATGGCAGTTTGGAAACTCTCCCAGAAATGAGAAGTGAAAAGACTGCCACGGTCTGAATTGATCTCTAGTGGAACACCATGAAGTGACACTATTCAAGAAATATATAAGTCAGCGAGCTGACTAGCAGTGATACTCTCTCGAACAGGTAGAAAGTGCGCCACTTTGGAGAGACGATCAATGACTACGAAGATAGCATTATTCCCTCTTTTGGTCCTGGGAAAACCGGTAATGAAGTCCATACCAACTTTATCCCATTTCCACTCAGGAATAGCTAAAGGCTGAAGGGTGCCAGCAGGTCTCTGATGCTCTGCCTTAACACGACGACAAACGTCACAGTTAGCAATAAACTGAGCAATTTCTCTCTTCATCCTAGTCCACCAAAACCTCTGGCGTAGGTCCTGATACATCTTAGTACTACCGGGGTGAATTGTGAGAGGAGATTCATGCGCCTCCTTAAGGATCAGTTGTCGAAGATGTTGCTTCTTGGGAACCACTAGACGGTTCTCGAAGAAAACAACACCTCGATCATCAACAAAGAAACTACCAGCAGCTCCCTTCTTAACGTTATCCTTGATTCGAGAAATACCCATATCATATTGCTGGCTAGTTATGATCTGATCCTCAAGAGTAGGTTTCACCATTAAGGTAGAAAGGAATCCGTGAGGAGCAATGTGAAGATTAAGCTTACAGAATTCCTCATGGAGAAGTGGTTGGCCTTGCTGCAACATGAGATTGTTGCAATAGGATTTACGACTTAGTGCATCAGCCATGACATTGGCTTTGCCTGGGGTGTAAGTAATCCCTAGATCATAATCTGAGATCACCTCCAACCAACGTCTTTGCCTAAGGTTCAAATCTGGTTGGGTGAAGATATACTTGAGACTCTGGTGATCGGTGTAGATCTCGCAACGTTTACCAAGAAGGTAATGTCGCCAGGTCTTGAGTGCATAGACTACGGCTGCAAGCTCTAGATCATGTGTAGGATAATTCTCCTCATGTGGATGCAACTGTCGAGATGCATAGGCAATCACATGACGATCATGCATAAGAATGCAACCTAGTCCCTGTCGTGAGGCAGTAGATAACAAAGTCTTTAGTGAAATCCGGTGGCACAAGTATGGGAGCAGAAGTCAGGCGTCTTTTCAGTTCCTGAAAACTGTACTCACACTGTGGGGACCACTCAAACTTTTTATCCTTCTTGAGAAGTTCCGTGAGGGGTTTGGCTACTTTGGAGAAGTTTTCAACAAAGCGGCGACAATAGCTGGCTAGACCAAGGAAACTCCTAACTTGTTTGACTGTTTCAGGTGGAGTCCAATCGAGAACGGCCTTAACTCTCTCGGGATTGACAGCAATGCCCTTACCAGATATTACGTGGCCTAGGTAGGTCACTTCTGGCAACCAAAATTCGCACTTGGAGAACTTGGCATAAAGGCGATGCTCTCTGAGTTTTTCTAACACAAGTCTAAGATGTTCGGCATGCTCTTCCTCGTTCTTCGAGTAAATAAGAATATCATCGAGGTAAACCACGACGAACTTATCTAAGTACTCCATGAAGATCGAGTTCATCAAGCGGGAGAATGTAGCTGGAGCGTTAGTTAGACCGAAGGACATGACGGTGTACTCGTACTGACCATAACGAGTGACAAAAGCCGTTTTAGGTATGTCCTCGTTTCTGATCTTGATTTGGTGGTAGCCTAACCTCAAATCCATCTTGGAGAAGACTGAGGATCTAGCGAGCTGATCATACAGGTCGTTGATCCTGGGGAGCGGATATTTGTTCTTTATCGTAACCAAATTAACGGGACGATAATCCACAACCATCCGGTCCATACCATCCTTCTTCTTGACGAAGAGGATGGGGCAAGCCCAAGGGGAGGAACTAGGACGGATGAAACCCTTTTGCAAGGACTCATCAAGTTGTTTCTTAAGCTCGGCTAGTTCTAAGGGTGCCATTTTGTAAGGTCTCCTAGAGATTGGAGCGGTTCCTGGAATAAGATCTATGACGAACTCTACATCTCTGTCAGGTGGAACACCTGGCAGTTCCTCTGGAAAGACATCCAGAAAGTCACAGACTACCCGGATATCTTCAAGGTCTGGAAGAGGGCTGGCATTAAGAGAATAGAGCTGACGCTTTGCAACTCTAGTGGAGACAGTGACTATCTTGCCAGATGGGTGTGTAAGCTGAACAGACCTGGTGTAACAATCAATCTTGGCATGATGAGCTGCCATCCAGTCCATACCCAAGATGATGTTAATATCTGAGGACTTGAGGGCTACAAGTGATGCAAGAAATACAAGTCTATCAACAAGGATTTCATTACCATAGCTGATTCTGGTGGTCTGCCATCTAGATCCTGGGGTTTGGATTTCAAGCGGAGTTGGCATATCACAAAATGATGTCGTGCAAACGAGCATAGCCTTCAGAAATGAAGGAGCGAGATGCTCCAGTATCGAATAGAACCAATGCTGGGTGATAGTTGACAAGGAGTGTACCAAGAACGACATCCGGATCATCATGAGCGTCTTTAGCTGAGACGTGATGCACACGTCCATGTTCAGTGCGAGCTGGCTTGGCACTGATCGTCTTGCTTGATGGCTTGACACAGCTAACAGACTTCTCGGGCTGGGGTGGAGCATAACTATCCTGAGAGCAGTCACGTGCATAGTGTCCTGGCTTCCCGCATGTGAAGCAAGTCCCTGAAGTTGGACGTGGACCCGCACTGACAAGCGGTCTACCAGTAGGCCTGGGTGGAACATACGACTGAGCTGGGGAAGGCACCACATGGGGTGGCCTCGGTGCATATCCGGAAGGAAAAGCAGAGTTTGGAATCCAAATCCGACGCTTCTGAGAACCAGAACCGGAGGAAGATCCCAAATCACGGGTGTGCTTACGAGACTCCTCGTAAGTGAGCTGAGTTGTTTCTGCATTAATGGCCTTGTTCACAAGAGCTTGGAATGTATCACAATGATGCAGGTGGAGATCACGACGTAACTTGGGGTTGAGACCCTTCCGGAACCTAGCCTGCTTCTTGGCGTCCGTGGACACCTCTTCTGTGGCATAGCGAGCGAGGTTCTCAAACTCTCTACTATAAGCATCAACAGCCATCTTGCTCTGGGTGAAACTACAGAACTCTTCTCTCTTGCGATCGATGAGGGCCTCAGGAATGTGATGCTCGCGAAAAGCCTCAGTGAAATCTCTCCAGGTAGGAATCTGGCCAGCTGGAAGCATAGCCTCATAGTTCTGCCACCAAAGACTAGCAGGACCTTCCAGGTGGTATGTGGCATAGGTGACCTTGTCATCTTTAGCTACGTTCGCGGAACGCAACTTATGAGTGATGCTACGAAGCCAGTCATCTGCATCGAGTGGCTCGATGGAATGATGGAAGGTAGGTGGGTGCAAGCGAATGAAGTCATGAATGGTTACAGACCCTTTGAACTGATGTGCGGTGTTCTCCTCGATACGTGCCAACAAGCGGTTAGACTCACGCTTGTTCCTCTCCATCTCTAACATGAACTCTATCAACGAAGGATGGTCGGGAGGATCCTCATCCCTACCATCTCCTTGGTTCTGGCTACGAGCAACAGAACTTCGCTTAACTGATGACATCCTGAGAAACGAAACGAAGGACGGAATCAGCATCAACTATAGGCTATAGAATGTAGGACAAGGAAATTAGTAACTCTCAGACTCCTAGGGCAATTCCGGCAGCATAACGGCAGTAAGATGCTCAGAATGAGACATTCTGCTAAAATGGGGTAGTAACATACTCAACATCATTACTCAAGGTTCTGGGATAGTACTGAACAGGCTACACCGGAAGTACTCGAAAACTAGGATATGACTCTGATCAACCAATCCTATGGGACTACGGAGTAGTAACACATGATCCTGATAGACGGAAGAGAAGCCTAGTTCCTTAACCCCGTAGGAAGGATAGGATGACTCGGATCAGAAGGCCATGAGGTAAAGGAGTAAAAAGAGCCTTACGTTCCTTCCCACAATCAATTCCCTTACATAGCTAAAGAATTTCTAGACTCAACTTCGACCAGTTTGGCTTGGTAATCCTACAGGCAGTCAGGCTCTGATACCAAAGCTGTCAGGACCCCGATTCTATGTCACACCAATCTAGCATGTAACACCTCATATCACTTTGTGGCCTCACGCACGGTATTCCCACGGGTGTCGCCTTACCATGCCCGGGACCGTTTGCGCCTTTTGGCACAGGTATATGATAGTGTCGCTAGCATCCATATGACAAGAACCCAGGCTGACATGGCTAGTCGTGAACCCGAAGTGGCACTAACTTACAGGGACAGGCATACATGACCCAGCATCGAACGTGTCGGTCATCAGCGAGTGAATCCGGGCTGTAGCAACTGGGCTAGCAGGACTCCGGTAAACCGGGCTGTAGCAGGCTAACAGGACTCCGGTAGACACCGCATGACATTTCCCCGAAGGGACAGACACATGATCGAAGAAGGACACATGCCGACCAGCCTAAGTGTTCCGGAGCAGTAGCAAGCTACCAGGGCTCAGTGGAAGCACTAGGAGACATTTCCCGGTAAGAGAGGCTACTAAGGATAAACAACTAGATAGTCAGATTCCACACATAGCAATACACATTACACGTACGCATAACATGCAAGTATGTGTTGTACAACATGTCATCACAGCATAACTCAACAACTCATATAGATAAAGGCTCAGAAGAGCCAACATAGCATTTATTGCAAACAGGGGTCAAAGGACCCATCATACAGAGCATACAAGCAACAAGCGGAAGCATTACATGTCTGAGTACAGACATCTACAAATGAAAAAGGCTAAAGAGCCTGACTATCTACAACATCCGATCAAGATCGTGGCTGAGGTACAAGCTACTCGTCGAAGTCCACGAGAACACTAGTAAGACCAAAGTCTCCGCTGCAAAAACATAAATAAAGCAACATGAGTACAAAGGTACTCAGCAAGACTTACATCAGATCCTATCATACATGCATTTGTATCAAGAGGGTAATGTGGGGTTTAGTTGCAGCAAGCCAGCTTTGACTCAGTGGCTATCCTGTTCTACGACTATGAGAAACTCTTGAGGTGATATGGCGCACACGAGTCCACTAATCACCACACAATACACTACTATGGGTTCATCCCCGTCTCCCTACGAGAAGGCCATCCATAGCACTCACACTTTGTCTTGAGCATTTTAGAGTATCAACTTCAAGTTGTCTATGTACCACGTAAGCATCCAAGAAGTCCATAACCGCGGACCCAGCTATTCGAATAGATCATGTTACCCCTGCAGGGGTGTACTTCTTCACACACGCTCTCACCACTTACCGCCATGTACACGTCATGTAACTCGGCAACCTTCAAGCGGAAGCCTGGCGAGGGTGTCGGCCACGACCTAACTAACCACACAAGACTCTAGCCCAGGTTTATCGCCTATTCGGGTTCCATCCGCAAGGAGATCCGGCCGGGATGTCGCTCACGGCCCCAAACGATGTGTGCAGGGTTCCCGAGCCCACCATCCGGGTGCCACTCGGTACACCAGGCCACGTGTGCCTAGTCTGTCCCAAGCCCACCCTGTCGGGTGCCACTTGGTAGAAAAATAGCACTACCTACAAACACCAGAAACTAGTTGCGAGTCCTGGACAGAGATCAAGTCGGTTAATAAGTCGAGAGAGCCAATTAAGGATCCCAATGTGTGGTAGTATCGAGTCATTGGATAACATACATAGAACTCAGTGCTTAAGGACGGTTCCAGTGAGACAACCCACCATGTACTCCTACATGGCCTCTCACCGCTACCTTTACCAAATCGTGTTCACACACTTCACTCTCAGCATCAGAACATTTCGTAACACTCCAATTCATTCCCAATGAATCAGACCTGACACAACTCTAAGCAATAGCAGGCATAGCATGGTAAGAACACAACATGGCTCAATCAACTCCTACACATGCTAGTGGGTTTCAACTATTTACTGTGGCAATGACAGGTCATGCAGAGGAATGGGTTCAACTACCGCAGCACAAAGTAGCAGATGAATCGTTGTTGTCCTAATGCAATAACTGAGAGCAGGAGCGAGAGAGTAGGATTGTATCGGAATGAACAAGGGGGTTTGCTTGCCTGGTAGATCAACAGGGTGGCACTGCTCCTCAGACAGGTACTCTGGAGCACTCTCCGGAGCAGGACCTATCGAGAAGGAACGGTGTCGACAATCAATACACAAGCATATGCAACAATATGATGCATGAACATGGCATGTAGATGTGATGCTGTCTGAGCTAATGCAACTAGCAATCATTTGGTTGAAGTTCATTTGAACCAAGAGTTCAAATGCAACTCCAAACTTAACATTTATAAATGCCATTCATATGTTTTCACCTATACAGCAGGTTTAGGTTGGTTTGTCATGCATGAAACTGGTACATATGGAAAGATTGCATTTTTCTGATAATTTTTCATATATAAATTATTTCAATCTGAGCTACGGTTGAATTTCTATGAATTTTTGAAGTTTGAATCATTTTCTGGAATTTCCTGATTAATTTTAAATCTAGAAAATGAATAACTGCGTCAGCCTGACGTCAGCGTGACGTCAGCGAGTAAACGGCCAGGTCCAGGTCAAACCTGACCAGTGGGACCCATACGTCAGTGTCATGGTTAATTAACGGAGTTAATTAATTGTCAAGCTAATCTTAAACTAAAAATTAGCAGGGCCGGGCCCCACATGTTAGTGTCATGGGGGGGTTAATTAGCGGGGTTGACCAGGTCAATCCCGCCAGCGTTTAGCCGCCGGCAAGGCCGAAGGCGACAGAGGGGCTCGGGATCGTTGCTCCGGCGACCATTTGGGCAGCGGATACCACTGGCGAGGAGCCAGCGCTCGTTCGCGTCATTTGGAGCAAGTGGGGAAGGCGGGGACGGCCGTAGCTCGCCGGAGCGGAGCTCGGGGCGGCGGCCGGAGTTCGGGCGCGAGCGGGGATGCGGCTGCGGTGTGCGAGGGCGAGAACGGAGAGGGGGAGGAGGAGCAGCAGCTCACCGCGGTTGCAGCAGACGTCGAAGCAGGCTCAGGGGCGGCCGGACAATGACGGGCGGGCGGTGGAGATCCATGGCGACCGACGGTGAAGAAGATGACGGTGGCGATGATGGAGGCCGTCCGGAGGTGCGTGGCTCGACGATGAGGGAGAGGGGGTCGCGGAGGAGCTGTGGAGCGCGTCGGGGTGGCGAGGCCGTGGCTGTGGGCGCGGCAACAGTGGCCGGTGGCGGCGGTGGCGCTTGGCCGTGAGAGAGAGAGAGCGAGGGAGAGGAGAGGAGAAGAACGGGGGAGAGTGAGAGGGTCCGGGGGCGCGTGGCGACGTGCGGGGCATCCAGACTACAGGGGGAGAAGCAGGAGGTGGGGGAGACGTGGCGCGGCTGCGGCATGCCGGCCACGTAGCTGCTTTGGGCGAGGGGGAGGAAGACAACAGAGGAGCCAGTGGGCCGGCTGCTGCTGGGCTGGCCACTTGGGCCGCCAGGTGGCTGCACAGGTAAGCACAGGTAGGTTTTCCATTTCTTTTTCTTTTCTATTTTTCTGACATTTGTTTTGATTTAGTAATATTACTAAAACATTTTATTTACTTATGCCAATTTTTATAGGAACTAGTGGTATTATTCCAGAGCTCCTCAACAAATGGCATAATTTTTTGGACATATATTATATATATAACAAATATATATCCAATGCAAATATTTATGCATTAATTCCAAATGCCCAAAATAAATACTTATGGGCTCTTAAAATATTGGTTTGATTTTTATCTCTGTCCGATATTTTCAGAGAGCAACATGAGCATTTTCTTGGACCTTTTTGGAGCAATTTTTATTTGGGTCATTTCCAAAAATGATTCTGAGGGTTTCACAAATCCCCATTTCAAAATTAAATGGAATTTAAACATGATGCACAAATGACTAGCTGGCCTCGAGCATACCAGAACTAGGGATGTGACAGGATGGCTATGGGCACAGGTGCAATGGCGGCGTCGAAATTGAAGTGGGGATCCATATTCTGCAGGTGGCTGAAGACACGGGAGAAGGCACGCCCAAGCAAGGCTCGGCCCCTCTCCTCGACGTTCCAACGGGACCTCTCGGAGCGGTTCTCCAGAAGCGTCACCACATCAGTGAAATATTGGAGGTTGCCGGCATAGTTGGTCTTGTGCGGCACCTCAGCAGCGGCCTCGCAAATGTAGCCCAGGGCCGCGTTAGCCCGCTCCCTGAGCGTTTGGAGCATGGGGGCGTGCTCATGATCCAAGACCCGCCTCTGGCGGATCTCGTCCTCGTTCTGCCACGCGATGGCCTCGACGCCGTCGACCCTCTGTCGGAGAAGGAGCAGCTCGGCGCGGGAAGAGGCCAGCTCCGCCTGCGCCGCAACAAGGGCAGCCGCGGAGATGTCCGCACCCCGCGTCACCTTGGCCAGTTTGGCCCTGAGGGCCGCAGTCCTACCTTCAGCTTCGGCCCTGATCAGCTCCAACCTCGCTTCGTATTGGCGCTCGAGACCCGAATGAGCTTCTGCCACTCAGTAGTCGATCTCCTCCTGGGCTCGGACTTCACGCGCGGCGACGTCATCCTCCGCCTGAGTCACCAGGCGCTCCCTCACCTCCAGCCGCTCAAGGTCGAGGTTGCGCTCGGCGGCCTCCAGTGTCAGCGCTTCTTCGCGCTTCTAGAGCTCTACCTGGTCGACAGAGGCCTCCTTCAGCGACACAAGGGCCGCCTGGCACAGTTCCACTTGCTCCTCCAGAGAGTTGCTCCAGGCTTGGAGCTCCCACGCGTGCTCCTCCGCGTCCTTGCGCCATCGGTCTGCTTCCCGGGCCTCCTCGATGACTCGGGAGTAGGCCTCTCGCGAGGCCACCAGTGACGCTTCAGCCTTCACGTTGTCAAGGTCCCGTTGGTGATGCGCAAAGGCAACGTCCACCTTCAGCTTGCGCCTCTCTTCAGCAAGGCGCAAGCCTTCGGCCTCGAGGCGTGCGTCCTCTCCAACAAGCTCTGCACTGATCCGGCCTACTGCGTCCACCGCCCCTTGGAGGAATTCTTGGCCAAGGGAGCGGCGCTCACGAGCATGCCTGAGTACGTCTTCCGCATCGTCCTCTGCCGCTGGCGAGCCCAGATGGCACTGGGACGGCATGCCCCCTCCCGACGTAGGGCTGGGGGTTGGTGCCCTAGCGGTCGGTAGACGGGCCGCGCCAGGAGCCCGACCTGACACCGGTCTGTCCCCAAAAGAGGAGCTTAAGACCGACTTCAACCAATCGCCATTCACGATCAAGGAGGGAGCATGGGGCAAGCTGGTTGTGCCCCAAGGGAACCCCTGGAGGGAGGACAGCAGGCGTGCAGGATCAAGATGCCCGGCAAGACGGGCCACTCCTCCGGCCGGCCGAGCGGCAGGAGCGCCGCTCGAGCTCGGCATGCCCAGGGTCAGCAGCGAGGACGGGGCTTGGGGGGATGGCTCCCTGGCCGTCTCCACGAACCCAGTAGGAAGGGCCCGGAGAAAGCCGTGATCAGCTGCGAGAACAGAGAAATGAAGGAGCAAAGAAGGAAGAGGACTTACTCATCCATGGCAAAGTACTTCCTACGCTTCAACAAGCGGCAAGGGCGACCTTCACCGCCCAAGGCCTCCTTCCTCTTGCGGAGGGCCTCGAAATCTGCTCGAAATCGACCCAAGCGCTTGGCGCAGGGGTCGTCCCGCGGCATATTGGAGGCGTCGGGACGATCGGCGCTGATGGGACCGGCCTGAGGAGCGCCACCGGGCACCACCTCGTGAGGGACGACCGGAGCCTCGGGAGCCCCAACCTCGGGAGCCGTAGGCCGGAGCTCCTCGCCTGCCACTACTCCAAGGAGGGCTTCAAGAGATGTTGCCTCTGGAGCCCCGCGCGGCATCTGCACCTCCACAACATCATCCTTTTCGGCTCCCCGCAGTTCTCGTCTACCTGCTTCGTCACCTGGGACGGGGCCGCTTTGGGCAACTGGAAGGGCAACCACGGCGACAGGATTCTCGCGGGGCCCCCTGAGGCCAGTCGGGCGTAGTCCCCATTCATCGAAGCTGGGCATCTGCTTCACAAAATCGGCCCTGCCCGAACAAAGATACAAGAGGGCACCATCATGTCGGAGGCTGCCTGGGGAAGGGTCGCCAGTCAGGACCTTGAGCACCGTCCTCAGTGCCTCGGGCGCTAGGTCCTCCTCCTGGAGCCGCATGCGGTCCTTGTGCCCCGCATAATCCCACATTCGGCGAGAATGGCGCTGGAGAGGAGCAATGCGACACTGGAGGAACTCCGTCACCACCTTGGGCACTGTCACGTTGAGCGCCCTCAAGGTCTCAAAGCGGTGCCAGACGAAGACGAGCCGGGGGCTCACGAGCGCCTCATAAGCCCAGGCTGAGCTAGGAACAGCCGGCGCGGTTGGGTGTGAGAGCAGGGGGCTGGGTACCCCAACGTCCACATACAACCACCGCTCTCTAAACTTGGCCTCAGAAGGAGGAAGGCCGAAGTCAATCCCTGAAGCAGCCGTCTCTGGCACGGCAAGAAAGCTCACACACGCTGAGCATTGAGTAGGATCGCTCAGGTGCAAGGAGAAGAAATGGCGCAGTAGGGCAACGAAAGGAGGAATGCCCACCATTGCCTCGCAAACAAAAGCAAAGACAGCCAGGAGAGTAATGGACTCAGGTCCGAGGTGCATCATGTGGATCTGATAATGGGAGACCACCGCATTGAAGAAAGCAGAGAAAGGGGGAGCCAGACCCGCCCACAAGGCGTTGGCAAAGAATCGGACCTCTGTGACGACCATGTTAATAGAAGCATGGGACGCAAGCCAGGCTATGGTCCGGCCGCACTCGTTGAAGATGGTGGCAAGAGCAGAGCGGACCTTGCGCATGGCCTCGGGATTGCGTATGATTGACTGATCGACGGTGGGGGCCGCCGTCGCCGGAGGCGAGCGGGACGAAGGCGCGGGCTTCTTCCCCTTTTCCTTCTTCATCAGCGCCATGGCAGGCAAGAAAGGGGAGAGCTCAAGTTGGACTGGAGGCGAAGGTTGAGGCTCGAGGAAAGGGGAAGGGAAAGAAGCGCGCGGGCGGCAAAAAGGGAGTAGCTATGTGCAACCACGGGTCCGCCTAGCCGGGCGCATAATGAGGCATCATGGGGAAGCGGAGACGCCCACATCCAATCAACCACCACGCGGCGCCCAAGGCCACAGGCTGTTGGGGACCACGGTGCTTCACACTTGCCCCTTTGCTTCTCTGATAAGCCAAGTCCGGGCGCGCCTTGGGCCCGGGGGCTACTGGCGGTGTTCTGGGAACGGGGGTCCCCAGACTTGCCTGCCTGCGGCCTGTGGCGTGGCTCAAGTGGGGGCCCAATACAGTCCAGCTCCATCAGCTCAAGCTCAAGACCCTCGCGAGGGGCCAAGCCTCGCAGGGCGGACGACAGGGAGCTTCCTCAGGAGCAGCCTCCTCGGGCAGGCTCGAGAGGAGGCAGAGAGATCAAGGCAGGGCACCTCCCGAGGGGCCCGTGATGCAAGCCATGATGATCGAGGACCAGGCGGGCGCCAGGCGGGCGCCGGCCTGTGCAGTGTCCTTGTTTCCCTTTCGATGCAAAGGGGGCAAGCACAGGCCAAGGCATCAGTCAAAGGTTACCATTTCGGTGCAACAAGACCAAGACCAGCAGAACGGCTGGATGGGGGTCATCGTGGAGCCCAGGGCGGCATCACCGTCAGGACCTTTGGCATCCGAAGACCAACTTTAGTCAGGATAAGTGTATCAGATGTTCCCCTTCAAAATGGTCAATTGTTGGCGCCCTTCCCGCTCATTATTTGGGAAGAGGCCCAGGGCCTCCGCCTGTAAATAGGACTAGCCACCACAAGGTAGAGGCAATCTAGAGAGATCGTATCTGGAGATCGACCAGAGAGAGAGAGAGAGAAGCGACTGAACTCACCCAAGCAGTTCATCGCACCAGCTCAAGAACAGCCCCTCGCGAGGTTGTTCTCCCTTTGTACTGTTCATCATCAGCCCCTGAGGCAGTCCACCACACCACACACTGGAGTAGGGTATTACACCACAATGGTGGCCTGAACTAGTATAAATCTCGTGTCCCTTGTGTGTTCATCTTTCTTGCTTAGATCTTTGTGAGACTTCGAGACGTGAGCTGGTAGGGGAGAGATCTTCATGCGCACCCAGTGTTCGAACCTTAAGGGTCTGCCGGAACCCGAAATCCGACAATATCATAGGCGCCTATCTGACCCACTGACGAGCTGACACGTGTTTCGTCCGGCCAATAAGAATTTTACACGTGGAAATTTCCCATTGGTTCGGGCTGTTAACGGGTTATCGGATCCAAAATCCGACCCGATAGCTTAACGGCATTCCGTTACGGTGGATGCCACGTGTCGGTCACCCTTGACGAAAGCACTTCTGTGACGCGCGATTTATCATCATGGAAGTGGACACTTCTGTGATGATAATTTTGGTAATGTCATGGAACACTTCTACGACAGCACATGTATGACTATCTTGATTCTGTTATAAAATTGTCATGGATGTACATGCATGACAAAAAACGCGCCTACTGTGACAAGCACGTATCATCATGGAAGTGTATTTTTTGTAGTGTTATTGATTGCCTAGGGACAAATGACTTTCCTGTTGACAAAAGCTATCCACTTTTATTACCTTGCAAATTATTCTTAGTTTTATTCTCGCAAAGTACTCGTAGTTCTATTCTTGCAAAATAGTTTCATACTTGTTTTAGGTAAAGCAAACGTCAAGTGTGCATAGAGTTGTATTGGTGTTCGATAGAACTTGAGGGAATATTTGTTCTGCCTTTCGCTCCTCGTTGGGTTCAACACCCTTATTTATCGAAGAAGGCTACAAACGATCCCCTATACTTGTGGGTTATCAAGATCTTTTTCTGGCGCCATTGTCGGGGAGCAATAGCGTGGGGTGAATATTCTCGTGTGTGCTTGTTTGCTTTATCACTAAGTATTTTTTATTTTCTGTTCTAAGTTGTTCTCTATCTTTAATTATGGATATGGAACACGAAACACCAAAAAAATAGTGGTACTTGCTACTCATGGAGATGGGGAACCTCCTAAAACCCTCGGTGCTTGTTATGTGAAAAATATTATGCACTATTTTGATAATCCTAAGAGAACCCCATTCAACTTGATAATGGGAGTAACGTTGGATCAATGTGAATACTTTAGGGGTTATCGCTTAACACAAAAAGCGAAACCCTTATGGGATCAAATTCATATGTTGCATTGGTATGCTCGGGAGCTATGCTTGAGATATGATTATACTTGTTGCTCTAGGATGAATGCTCCACACCTTCCCTTTTCGTGCAAATTTAATGATAATGAAACCTTAGCTTCTTATGCTAATGATAGATATGATTACTATGATGTGGAACGAATAGAAGAATCTGTTGCTTTTAAGGGTGCTTATGAAATTGAATCTCTGTTTGAAAAGTATGATGATTATGATGATTCTTTTTATAGGCCTGAAAATTTTGCTATACTTAAATATTGCTATGATAATTATAAATACAATTCCGATATTGATGTATTCATTGAGAAAGTCTCCGCTGTCCAAGAAGAGACTAATATTTTGCAGGAGCCTATGGAAGAAGAAAATGATGAAATTGTGAGCTCATTGGATGAAAAAGATGAGGAGGAGAGCGAAGAACAAAAGGACGAAGAGAGGACTGATCACCCGTGCCCACCTTCTAATGATACTAACTCTTTATCCCATACATTGTTTGATGCCCCTTCGTTCTTATCGAAGGATGAATGCTATGATGATTGCTTTGATCCCATTGATTCATTTGAAATATCCCTTTTTGATGAAATTGATGCTTGCTATGCTTGTGGCCAAGATGCCAATATGAATTATGCTTATGAACTTGCTATTGTCCCTTATGTTAAGAATGAAATTTTTGCTATTGCACCCACACATGATAGTCCTATTATCTTTTTGAATTCTCCCAACTACACTATATCGGAGACGTTTGCACTTGTTAAGGGTTACATTGATGGGTTGCCTCTTATCGTTGCACATGATGATTTTGATGAACATAATATGCATGTGATTGCTGCTCCTACTTGCCATTATTATGAGAGAGGAACTACATCTCCACCTCTCTATTTTTCCGACACGATAAAATTGCAAGAAACTTCTTATACTATGTATTGGCATTTACTTGATGTGCATGAATTGTTCTTGTATGACATGCCGATGCATATAGAGAGAGTTAGACTTTGTCATTGCATGATATGTGTTGGGGATCAGAGTAATTTCAAAAAAATTCCTATGCACACGCAAGATCATGGTGATGCATAGAAACGAGAGGGGAGAGTGTAGTCCACATACCCTCGTAGACCGAAAGCGGAAGCGTTATGACAACGCGGTTGATGTAGTCGTACGTCTTCACCATCCGACCAATCCAAGTACCGAACGTACGGCACCTCCGAGTTTAGCACACGTTCAGCTCGATGACGATCCCTGGACTCTGATCCAGCAGGGTGTCGAGGATGAGTTCTGTCAGCACGACGGCATGGTGACGATGATGATCTTCTACCGACGCAGGGCTTCACCTAAGCACCGCTATGATATGACCGAGGTGGAATATGATGGAGGGGGGCACCGCACACGGCTAAGGAACAATCACGAATATCAACTTGTGTGTCTAGAGGTGCCCCCTGCCCCCATATATAAAGGAGCCAAGGGGGAGGGGGCGGCCGGCCAAGGAAGGCGCGCCAAGGAGGAGTCCTACTCCCACCAGGAGTAGGATTCCCCCCCCCCTTCCAAGTAGTAGGAGTAGGAGTCAAGGAAAGGGGGAAGAGAAGAGAAGGAAGGAGAGGGCGCAGCCCCTCCCCCTAGTCCAATTCGGACTAGGCCTTGGGGGGCGCCCAGCCTCTCCTCTCTCTTTCCCCTAAAGCCCAATAAGGCCCATATACTCCCCGGCGAATTCCCGTAACTCTCAGCTACTCCGAAAAATACCCGAATCACTCGGAACCTTTACGAACTCCGAATATAGTCGTCCAATATATCGATCTTTATGTCTCGACCATTTCGAGACTCCCCGTCATGTCCCCGATCTCATCCGGGACTCCGAACTCCTTCGGTACATCAAAACTCATAAACTCATAATATAACTGTCGTCGAAACCTTAAGCGTGCGGACCCTACGGGTTCGAGAACTATGTAGACATGAGCGAGATACGTCTCCGGTAAATAACCAATAGCGGAACCTGGATGCTCATATTGGCTCCCACATATTCTACGAAGATCTTTATCGGTCAGACCGTATAACAACATACGTTGTTCCCTTTGTCATCGGTATGTTACTTGCCCGAGATTCGATCGTCGGTATCCAATACCTAGTTCAATCTCGTTACCGGCAAGTCTCTTTACTCTTTATGTAATGCATCATTCCGTAACTAACTCATTATTTACATTGCTTGCAAAGCTTATAGTGATGTGCATTACCGAGAGGGCCCAGAGATACCTCTCCGACAATCGGAGTGACAAGTCTTAATCTCGAAATACGCCAATCCAACATGTACCTTCGGAGACACCTGTAGAGCTCCTTTATAATCACCCAGTTACGTTATGACGTTTGGTAGCACGCAAAGTGTTCTTCCGGTAAACGGGAGTTGCGTAATCTCATAGTCATAGGAACATGTATAAGTCATGAAGAAAGTAATAACAACATACTAAACGATCAAGTGCTAAGCTAACGGAATGGGTCATATTAATCACATCATTGTACTAATGATGTGATCCCGTTAATCAAATGACAACTCATGTCTATGGTTAGGAAACATAACCATCTTTTATTAATGAGCTAGTCTAGTAGAGGCATACTAGTGACAATATGTTTGTCTATGTATTCACACATGTATCATGTTTCTGGTTAATACAATTCTAGCATGAATAATAAACATTTATCATGATATAAGGAAATAAATAATAACTTTATTATTGCCTCTAGGGCATATTTCCTTCAGTCTCCCACTTGCACTAGAGTCAATAATCTAGTTCACATCGTCATGTGATTTAACAAAAATATTCATATCTGTATATGATTAACACCCATAGTTCACATCGTCATGTGACCAACACTCAAAGGGTTTACTAGAGTAAATAATCTAGTTCAGATCGCTATGTGATTAACACCCAAAGAGTACTAAGGTGTGATCATATTTTGCTCGTGAGAGAAGCTTAGTCAACGGGTCTGTCATATTCAGAGCCGTATGTATTTTGCATATATTCTATGTCCACAATGCTCTGCACGAAACTACTCTAGCTAATTGCTCCCACTTTTAATATGCATCCAGATTGAGACTTAGAGTCATCTGGATTGGTGTAAAAGCTTGCATCGTTGTAACTTTTTACGACGGGCTCTTTTATCACCTCCATAATCGAGAAACATCTCCTTAGTCCTCACTAAGGATATTCTTGACCGCTGTCCAGTGATCTACTCTTAGATCAAAATTGTATTCCTTTGTCAAACTCAGAGCAAGGTATACAATAGGTCTGGTTCACAGCATAGCATACTTTATAGAACCTATGACTGAGGCATAGGGAATGACTCTTCATTCTCTTTCTATTTTCTACCATGGTCGGGTCTTGAGTCTTACTCAACTTCACACCTTTGCTTCACAGGCAAGAACTCCTTCTTTGACTGTTCCATTTTGAACTATTTCAAAATCTTGACAAGGTATGTACTTATTGAAAAACTTATCAAGCATCTTGATCTATCTCAATAGATCTTGATGCTCAATATGTAAGTAGCTTTACTAAGGTCTTTCTTTTAAAAAAATCTTTTCAAATACTCCTTTATGTTTTCCAGAAAAATTCTACATCATTTCTGATCAACAATATGTTACTCACATATATTTATCAGAAAGGCGGTAGTGCTCCCACTTACTTTATTGTAAATACATGCTTCACCGCAAGTCTGTATAAAACTATATGCTTTGATCAACTTATCAAAGCGTATATTCCAACTCTGAGATGCTTGCACCAGTCCATATATGGATCGCTGGAGCTTGCACATTTTGTTAGCACCTTTAGGATTGACAAAACCTTCTGGTTGCATCATATACAACTCTTCTTTAATAAAACCATTCAGGAATGCAGTTTTGACATCCATTTGCCAGATTTCATAAAATGTGGCAATTGCTAACATGATTCGGACAGACTTTAAGCATCGATACGAGTGAGAAAAAAAACTCATCGTAGTCAACATCTTGAACTTTGTCAAAAACCTTTTTCGACAAATCTAGCTTTGTAGATAGTAACACTACTATCAACGTCCGTCTTCCTCTTGAAGATCCATTTATTTGCCATGGCTTGCTGATCATCGGGCAAGTAAATCAAAGTCCACAGTTTGTTCTCATATATGGATCCCATCTCAGATTTCATAGCTTCAAACCATTTCACGGAATCTGGGCTCATCGTCGCTTCCTCATAGTTCGTAGGTTTATCATGGTCTAGTAACATGACTTCCAGAATAGGATTTACCGTACCACACTAGTGCGGGCCGTACTCTGGAATACCTATGAGGTTCTGTAGTAACTTGATTTGAAGTTTCATGATCATCATCATTAGTTTCCTCGCTAATCGGTGTAGCAATCACTGGAACTGATTTCTGTGATGAACAACTTTCCAATTTGGGAGAAGGTACAAATTACTTTATCAAGCTCTACTTTCCTCCCACTCACTTCTTTCGAGAGAAACTCCTCCTCTAGAAAGGATCCATCTTAGCAATGAATATCTTGCTTTCGGATCTGTGATAGAAGGTGTACCCAATAGTTTCCTTTGGGTATTCTATGAAGATGCACTTCTTCGATTTAGGTTCGAGCTTATCAAGTTGAAACTTTTTCACATAAGCGTCGCAACCCCAAACTTTTAAGAAACGACAACTTTGGTTTCTTGCCAAACCACAGTTCATAAGGCGTCGTCTCAACGGATTTTGATGGTGCCCTATTTAAAGTGAATACAATTGTCTCTAATGCATAACCCCAAAACGATAGTGGTAAATCGGTAAGATACATCACAGATCGCACCATATCCAATAAAGTGCGGTTATGACGTTCGGACACACCATTATGCTGTGGTGTTCCATGTGGCGTGAGCTGTGAAACTATTCCACATTGTTTTATATGAAGGCCAAACTCATAACTCAAATATTCTCCTCCACGATCAGATCGTAGAAACTTTATTTTCTTGTTACGATGATTCTTCACTTTACTCTGAAATTCTTTGAACTTTTCAAAAAAAATCAGACTTGTGTTTCATTAAGTAGATATACCCATATCTGCTCAAATCATCTGTGAAGGTCAGAAAATAACGATTCTTGCCACGAGAATCAACACTCATTGGATCTCATACATCAGTATGTATTATTTCCAACAAATCTGTTGCTCGCTCCATTGTTCCGGAGAACGGAGTCTTAGTCATCTTGCCCATGAGGCATGGTTCGCAAGCATCAAGTGATTCATAATCAAGTGATTCCAAAAGCCCATCAGCATGGAGTTTCTTCATGCGCTTTACACCAATATGACCTAAACGGCAGTGCCACAAATAAGTTGCACTATCATTATTAACTTTGCATCTTTTGGCATCAATATTATGAATATGTGTATCACTACGATCGAGATCCAACAAGCTATTTTCATTGGGTGTATGACCATTGAAGGTTTTATTCATGTAAACAGAACAATTATTCTCTAACTTCTAAATGAATAACCGTTTTGCAATAAACATGATCAAATCATATTCATGCTCAACGCAAACGCCAAATAACATTTATTTAGGTTTAACACTAATCCCGAAAGTATAGGGAGTGTGCGATGATGATCATATCAATCTTTGAATTACTTCCGACACACATCGTCACCTCACCCTCAACTAGTTTTTGTTTATTCTGCAACTCCCGTTTCGAGTTACTACTCTTAGCAACTGAACCAGTATCAAATACCAAGGGGTTGCTACAAACGCTAGTAAAGTACACATCAATAACATGTATATCAAATATACCTATGTTCACTTTGCCATCCTTCTTATCCGCCAAATACTTGGGGTAGTTCCACTTCGAGTGACCAGTCCCTTTGCAGTAGAATCACTTAGTCTTAGGCTTAGGTCCAGACTTGCGCTTCTTCACTTGAGCAGCAACTTGCTTGCTGTTCTTCTTGAAGTTCCCCTTCTTCCCTTTGCCCTTTTTCTTGAAACTAGTGATCTTGTCCACCATCAACACTTTGATGTTTTCTTTGATTTCTACCTTCACCGATTTTTGCATCGCGAAGAGCTTGGGAATTGTTTTCATCATCCCTTGCATATTATAGTTCATCACGAAGTTCTACTAACTTGGTGATGGTGACTAGAGAACTCTGTCAATCACTATCTTATCTGGAAGATTAACTCCCACTTGATTCAAGCGATTGTAGTACCTAGACAATCTGAGCACTTGCTCACTAGTTGAGCGATTCTCCTCCATCTTTTAGCCATAGAACTTGTTGGAGACTTCATATCTTTCAACTCGGGTATTTGCTTGAAATATTAACTTCAACTCCTGGAACATCTCATATGGTCCATGACGTTCAAAACGTCTTTGAAGTCTCGATTCTAAGCCATAAAGCATGGTGCACAAAACTATCAAGTGGTCATCATATTGAGCTAGCCAAACGTTCATAACGTCTGCATCTGCTCCTGCAATAGGTCTGTCACCTAGCGGTGCATCAAGGACATAATTCTTCTGTGCAGCAATGAGGATAAACCTCAGATCACAGACCAAGTCCGCATCATTGCTACTAACATCTTTCAACTTAGTTTTCTCTAGGAACACATATAAAAACATAGGGAAGCAACAACGTGAGCTATTGATCTACAACATAATTTGCAAAATACTACCAGGACTAAGTTCATGATAAATTTAAGTTCAATTAATCATATTACTTAAGAACTCCCACTTAGACAGACATCTCTCTAGTCATCTAAGTGATCACGTGATCCAAATCAACTAAACCATGTCCGATCATCACGTGAGATGGAGTAGTTTTCAATGGTGAACATCACTTATGTTGATCATATCTACTATATGATTCACGCTCGACCTTTCGGTCTCCGTGTTCCGAGGCCATATCTGTATATGCTAGGCTCGTCAAGTTTAACCTGAGTATTTCGCGTGTGCAACTATTTTGCACCCGTTGTATTTGAACGTAGAGCCTATCACACCCGACCATCACGTGGTGTCTCAGCACGAAGAACTTTCGCAACGGTGCATACTCAAGGAGAACACTTCTTGATAATTTAGTGAGAGATCATCTTAAAATGCTACCGTCAATCAAAGCAAGATAAGATGCATAAAGGATAAACATCACATGCAATCAATATAAGTGATATGATATGGCCATCATCATCTTGTGCTTGTGATCTCCATCTCCGAAGCACTGTCATGATCACCATCGTCGCCGGCGCGACACCTTGATCTCCATCGTAGCATCATTGTCGTTATGCCATCTATTGCTTCTACGACTATCGCTACCGCTTAGTGATAAAGTAAAGCAATTACAGGGCGTTTGCATTTCATACAATAAAGCGACAACCATATGGCTCCTGCTAGTTGCCAATAACATCGGTTACAAAACATGATCATCTCATACAATAAAATATAGCATCACGTCTTAACCATATCATATCACAACATGCCCTGCAAAAACAAGTTAGACGTCCTCTACTTTGTTGTTGCAAGTTTTACGTGGCTGCTACGGGCTTAGCAAGAACCGTTCTTACCTACACATCAAAACCACAATGATAGTTTGTCAAGTTGGTGTTGTTTTAACCTTCGCAAGGACCGGGCATAGCCACACTCGGTTCAACTAAAGTTGGAGAAACAGACACCCGCTAGTCACCTGTGTGCGAAGCACGGCGGTAAAACCAGTCTCGCGTAAGCGTACGAGTAATGTCGGTCCGGGCCGCTTCATCCAACAATACCGCTGAACCAAAGTATGACATGCTGGTAAGCAGTATGACTTGTATCGCCCACAACTCACTTGTGTTCTGCTCGTGCATATAACATCAAAGCATAAAACCTAGGCTCGGATGCCACTGTTGGGGAACGTAGTAATTTTAAAAAAATTCCTACGCACACGCAAGATCATGGTGATGCATAGCAACGAGAGGGGAGAGTGTAGTCCACGTACCCTCATAGATCGAAAGCAGAAGCGTTATGACAACGCGGTTGATGTAGTCGTACGTCTTCACGATCCGACCGATCCAAGTACCGAACGTACGGCACCTCCGAGTTCAGCACACGTTCAACTCGATGACGATCCCCGGACTCCGATCCAGCAGGGTGTCGGGGATGAGTTCCATCAGCACGACTGCGTGGTGACGATGATGATGTTCTACCGACGCAGGGCTTCGCCTAAGCACCGCTATGATATGACCGAGGTGGAATATGGTGGAGGGGGACACCGCACACGGCTAAGGAACAATCACGAAGATCAACTTGTGTGTCTAGAGGTGCCCCCTGCCCCCGTATATAAAGGAGCCAAGGGGAAGGGGGCGGCCGGCCAAGGAGGGCGCGCCAAGGAGGAGTCCTACTCCCACCGGGAGTACGATTCCCCCCCCCCCCTTCCAAGTAGTAGGAGTAGGAGTCAAGGAAAGGGGGAAGAGAAGAGAAGGAAGGAGGGGGCGCAGCCCCTCCCCCTAGTCCAATTCGGACTAGGCCTTGGGGGGCGCCCAGCCTCTCCTCTCTCTTTCCCCTAAAGCCCAATAAGGCCCATATACTCCCCGGCGAATTCCCGTAACTCTCAGCTACTCCGAAAAATACCCGAATCACTCGGAACCTTTACGAACTCCGAATATAGTCGTCCAATATATCGATCTTTATGTCTCGACCATTTCGAGACTCCCCGTCATGTCCCCGATCTCATCCGGGACTCCGAACTCCTTCGGTACATCAAAACTCATAAACTCATAATATAACTGTCATCGAAACCTTAAGCGTGCGGACCCTACGGGTTCGAGAACTATGTAGACATGAGCGAGACACGTCTCCGGTCAATAACCAATAGCGGAACCTGGATGCTCATATTGGCTCCCACATATTCTACGAAGATCTTTATCGCTCAGACCGTATAACAACATACGTTGTTCCCTTTGTCATCGGTATGTTACTTGCCCGAGATTCGATCGTCGGTATCCAATACCTAGTTCAATCTCGTTACCGGCAAGTCTCTTTACTCGTTACGTAATGCATCATTCCGTAACTAACTCATTAGTTACATTGCTTGCAAGGCTTATAGTGATGTGCATTACCGAGAGGGCCCAGAGATACCTCTCCGACAATCGGAGTGACAAGTCTTAATCTCGAAATACGCCAATCCAACATGTACCTTCGGAGACACCTGTAGAGCTCCTTTATAATCACCCAGTTACGTTATGACGTTTGGTAGCACGCAAAGTGTTCTTCCGGTAAACGGGAGTTGCGTAATCTCATAGTCATAGGAACATGTATAAGTCATCAAGAAAGTAATAACAACATACTAAACGATCAAGTGCTAAGCTAACGGAATGGGTCATGTTTATCACATCATTGTACTAATGATGTGATCCCGTTAATCAAATGACAACTCATGTCTATGGTTAGGAAACATAACCATCTTTTATTAATGAGCTAGTCTAGTAGAGGCATACTAGTGACAATATGTTTGTCTATGTATTCACACATGTATCATGTTTCCGGTTAATACAATTCTAGCATGAATAATAAACATTTATCATGATATAAGGAAATAAATAATAACTTTATTATTGCCTCTAGGGCATATTTCCTTCAATATGTTGCTTTGTGCTCACTACTAAATGTCAAATCATTGTTAATTAAA
Organism: Triticum aestivum; assembly: GCF_018294505.1. NCBI lineage: Eukaryota > Viridiplantae > Streptophyta > Magnoliopsida > Poales > Poaceae > Triticum > Triticum aestivum. The sequence goes on along the minus strand of NC_057804.1, from coordinate 113,029,579 downwards.
ATTGGCTTTGATATACCTTGGGATCCGGGTGGATCCATTACTTGAGCACTCTATCCCTAGCTTAATGGCTTTAAAGAAAGCGCTGCCAGGGAGACAACCAGAAGTTTTAGAGATTCATTTATTTCTGTTGAGTGCTTTTATAAAGTTTAAAAACAAAAAAATATAGAGGGGAACCTAAAAACTACGCAAAAAGAGAAGCGATTGGAAGTTATGCATTGGAGAAGTGAGGGTCGACCTTGAACACTTGTGTTCATGCTCATGAAAACAATGTAGAACTTTTCATGAAGATGTTGGGGAACGTAGTAATTTCAAAAAAATTCCTACGCACACGCAAGATCATGGTGATGCATAGCAACGAGAGGGGAGAGTGTTGTCTACGTACCCTCGTAGACCGAAGCGGAAGCGATCACAACGTAGAGGAAGTAGTCGTACGTTCTCCTCGCGATCCAACCGATCCCAGCGCCGTTACTCCGGCGCCTCCGAGTTCTTGACACACGTACAGCTCAGTGATGCTCCTCGGGCTCCAATCCAGTAGAGCTTCGGGGAGGGAGAGTTCCGTCAGCACGACGGCGTGGTGACGATCTTGATGTTCTACCGACGCAGGGCTTCGCCTAAGCACCGCTACGATATGACCGAGGTGGATTATGGTGGAGGGGGGCACCGCACACGGCTAAGGAACGATCTCAAGGATCAACTTGTGTGTTCTAGGGTGCCCCCCTGCCCCCGTATATAAAGGAGCAAGGGGGAGGCCGGCCGGCCCTAGGAGGTGCGCCAAGGGAGGGGGAGTCCTCCTCCTAGTGGGAGTAGGACTCCCCTTTCCTAGTCCAACTAGGAAGGAGGAAGGGGGAAGGAAGGAGAGGGAGAGGGAGAGGGAAAGGGGGGCCGCGCCCCCCCCCTCCTTGTCCTATTCGGACTCCCTTGGGGGGGGGGCGCGCCACCACCTGGTGCGGCCCTCTCTCTCCCCTCTTGGCCCACTAAGGCCCATAACTTCCCCGGGGGGTTCCGGTAACCCCTCCGGCACTCCGGTTTTCTCCGGAAACTTCCGGAACCTTTCCGGTGTCCGAATATAGCCGTCCAATATATCAATCTTTATGTCTCGACCATTTCGAGACTCCTCGTCATGTCCGTGATCACATCCGGGACTCCGAACTCCTTCGGTACATCAAAATACACAAACTCATAATATAACCGTCATCGAAACCTTAAGCGTGCGGACCCTACGGTTCGAGAACAATGTAGACATGACCGAGACACGTCTCCGGTCAATAACCAATAGCGGGACCTGGATGCCCATATTGGTTCCTACATATTCTACGAAGATCTTTATCGGTCAGACCGCATAACAACATACGTTGTTCCCTTTGTCATCGGTATGTTACTTGCCCGAGATTCGATCGTCGGTATCCAATACCTAGTTCAATCTCGTTACCGGCAAGTCTCTTTACTCGTTCCGTAATACATCATCTCACAGCTAACTCATTAGTTGTAATGCTTGCAAGGCTTAAGTGATGTGTATTACCGAGAGGGCCCAGAGATACCTCTCCGACAATCGGAGTGACAAAACCTAATCTCGAAATACGCCAACCCAACATCTGCCTTTGGAGACACCTGTAGTACTCCTTTATAATCACCCAGTTACGTTGTGACGTTTGGTAGCACCCAAAGTGTTCCTCCGGTAAACGGGAGTTGCATAATCTCATAGTTATAGGAACATGTATAAGTCATGGATAAAAGCAGTAGCAACATACTAAACGATCGTGTGCTAAGCTAATGGAATGGGTCATGTCAATCAGATCATTCAACTAATGATGTGACCTTGTTAATCAAATAACAACCCTTTGTTCATGGTTAGGAAACATAACCATCTTTGATTAACAAGCTAGTCTAGTAGAGGCATACTAGTGACACTCTGTTTGTTTATACATTCACACATGTATTATGTTTCCGGTTTAATACAATTCTAGCATAAATGATAAACATTTATCATGAAATAAGGAAATAAATAATAACTTTATTATTGCCTCTAGGGCATATTTCCTTCAGTCTCCCACTTGCACTAGAGTCAATAATCTAGATTACATAGTAATGATTCTAACACCCATGGAGTCTTGGTGTTGATCATGTTTTGCTCGTGGAAGAGGCTTAGTCAACGGGTCTGCTACATTCAGATCCGTATGTATCTTGCAAATCTCTATGTCTCCCACCTGGACTAAATCCCGGATGGAATTGAAGCGTCTCTTGATGTGCTTGGTCCTCTTGTGAAATCTGGATTCCTTCGCTAAGGCAATTGCTCCAGTATTGTCACAGAAGATTTTCATTGGACCCGATGCACTAGGTATGACACCTAGATCGGATATGAACTCCTTCATCCAGACTCCTTCATTAGCTGCTTCCGAAGCTGCTATGTACTCCGCTTCACATGTAGATCCCGCTACGACGCTTTGTTTAGAACTGCACCAACTGACAGCTCCTCCGTTTAGTGTAAATACGTATCCGGTCTGCGATTTAGAATCGTCCGGATCAGTGTCAAAGCTTGCATCAACGTAACCATTTACGATGAGCTCTTTGTCACCTCCATATACGAGAAACATATCCTTAGTCCTTTTCAGGTATTTCAGGATGTTCTTGACCGCTGTCCAGTGATCCACTCCTGGATTACTTTGGTACCTCCCTGCTAAGCTTATAGCAAGGCACACATCAGGTCTGGTACACAGCATTGCATACATGATAGAGCCTATGGCTGAAGCATAGGGAACATCTTTCATTTTCTCTCTATCTTCTGCAGTGGTCGGGCATTGAGTCTTACTCAACTTCACACCTTGCAACACAGGCAAGAACCCTTTCTTTGCTTGATCCATTTTGAACTTCTTCAAAATCTTGTCAAGGTATGTGCTTTGTGAAAGTCCAATTAAGCGTCTTGATCTATCTCTATAGATTTTGACGCCCAATATGTATGCAGCTTCACCGAGGTCTTTCATTGAAAAACTCTTATTTAAGTATCCCTTTATGCTATCCAGAAATTCTATATCATTTCCGATCAGTAATATGTCATCTACATATAATATCAGAAATGCTACAGAGCTCCCACTCACTTTCTTGTAAATACAGGCTTCTCCAAAAGTCTGTATGAACCCAAATGCTTTGATCACACTATCAAAGCGTTTATTCCAACTCCGAGATGCTTGCACCAGTCCATAAATGGATCGCTGGAGCTTGCACACTTTGTTAGCTCCCTTTGGATTGATAAAACCTTCTGGTTGCATCATATACAACTCTTCTTCCAGAAATCCATTCAGGAATGCAGTCTTTACATCCATTTGCCAAATTTCATAATCATAAAATGCGGCAATTGCTAACATGATTCGGACAGACTTAAGCATCGCTACGGGTGAGAAGGTCTCATCGTAGTCAATCCCTTGAACTTGTCGAAAACCCTTTGCGACAAGTCGAGCTTTGTAGACAGTAACATTACCGTCAGCGTCAGTCTTCTTCTTGAAGATCCACTTGTTTTCTATTGCTTGCCGACCCTCGGGCAAGTCAACCAAAGTCCATACTTTGTTTTCATACATGGATCCCATCTCAGATTTCATGGCCTCAAGCCATTTTGCGGAATCTGGGCTCACCATCGCTTCTTCATAGTTCGTAGGTTCATCATGATCTAGTAGCATGATTTCCAGAACAGGATTACCGTACCACTCTGGTGCGGATCTTACTCTGGTTGATCTACGAGGTTCTGTAGTAACTTGATCTGAAGTTTCATGATCAACATCATCAACTTCCTCACTATTTGGTGTAGATGTCTCAGAAACCGGTTTCTGCGACAAACTACTTTCAAATAAGGGAGAAGGTACAATTACCTCATCAAGTTCCACTTTCCTCCCACTCACTTCTTTCGAGAGAAACTCCTTCTCTAGAAAGGATCCATTCTTGGCAACAAATGTCTTGCCTTCGGATCTGTGATAGAAGGTGTACCCAACTGTTTCTTTGGGTATCCTATGAAGACACATTTCTCCGATTTGGGTTCGAGCTTATCAGGTTGAAGTTTTTTCACATAAGCATCGCATCCCCAAACTTTAAGAAACGACAACTTTGGTTTCTTGCTAAACCATAGTTCATAAGGTGTCGTCTCAACGGATTTTGACGGTGTTCTATTCAGTGTGAATGCGGCCGTCTCAAGAGCATAACCCCAAAACGATAGCGGTAAATCTGTAAGAGACATCATAGATCGCACCATATCTAGTAAAGTGCGATTACGACGTTCGGACACACCATTACGCTGTGGTGTTCCGGGTGGCGTGAGTTGCGAAACTATTCCGCATTGTTTCAAATGTAGACCAAACTCGTAACTCAAATATTCACCTCCACGATCAGATCGTAGAAATTTAATTTTCTTATTACGATGTTTTTCAACTTCACTCTGAAATTCTTTGAACTTTTCAAATGTTTCAGACTTATGTTTCATTAAGTAGATATACCCATATCTGCTTAAATCATCTGTGAAGGTGAGAAAATAACGATATCCGCCACGAGCCTCAACATTCATCGGACCACATACATCTGTATGTATGATTTCCAACAAATCTGTTGCTCTTTCCATAGTACCGGAGAACGGGGTTTTAGTCATCTTGCCCATGAGGCACGGTTCGCAAGTGCCAAGTGATTCATAATCAAGTGACTCCAAAAGTCCATCAGTATGGAGTTTCTTCATGCGCTTTATACCGATATGACCTAAACGGCAGTGCCACAAATAAGTTGCACTATCATTATCAACTCTGCATCTTTTGGTTTCAACATTATGAATATGTGTATCACTACTATCGAGATTCATCAAAAATAGACCACTCTTCAAGGGTGCATGACCATAAAAGATATTACTCATATAAATAGAACAACCATTATTCTCTGATTTAAATGAATAACCGTCTCGCATCAAACAAGATCCAGATATAATGTTCATGCTCAACGCAGGCACCAAATAACAATTATTTAGGTCTAAAACTAATCCCGAAGGTAGATGTAGAGGTAGCGTGCCGACCGCGATCACATCGACTTTGGAACCATTTCCCACGCGCATCGTCACCTCGTCCTTTGCCAGTGTTCGCTTAATCCGTAGTCCCTGTTTCGAGTTGCAAATATTAGCAACAGAACCAGTATCAAATACCCAGGTGCTACTGCGAGCTCTAGTAAGGTACACATCAATAACATGTATATCACATATACCTTTGTTCACCTTGCCATCCTTCTTATCCGCCAAATACTTGGGGCAGTTCCGCTTCCAGTGACCAGTCTGCTTGCAGTAGAAGCACTCAGTTTCAGGTTTAGGTCCAGACTTGGGTTTCTTCTCCTGAGCAGCAACTTGCTTGCTGTTCTTCTTGAAGTTCCCCTTCTTCTTCCCTTTGCCTTTCTTCTTGAAACTAGTGGTCTTATTGACCATCAACACTTGATGCTCCTTCTTGATTTCTACCTCCGCAGCCTTTAGCATTGCGAAGAGCTCAGGTATAGTCTTTACTAACCCTTGCATATTATAGTTCATCACGAAGCCTTTGTAGCTTGGTGGCAGTGATTGAAGAATTCTGTCAATGACACAATCATCCGGAAGATTAACTCCCAGTTGAGTCAAGTGATTGTAATACCCAGACATTCTGAGTATGTGCTCACTGACAGAACTATTCTCCTCCATCTTGCAGCTATAGAACTTATTGGAGACTTCATATCTCTCAATCCGGGCATTCTGTTGGAATATCAACTTCAACTCCTGGAACATCTCATATGCTCCATGACGTTCAAAACGTCGTTGAAGTCCCGGTTCTAAGCCGTAAAGCATGGCACACTGAACTATAGAGTAGTCATCAGCTTTGCTCTGCCAGACGTTCTTAACGTCGTCAGTTGCATCAGCAGCAGGCCTGGCACCTAGCGGTGCATCCAGGACGTAACTCTTCTGTGCAGCAATGAGGATAATCCTCAGATTACGGACCCAGTCCGTGTAATTGCTACCATCATCTTTCAACTTTGCTTTCTCAAGGAACGCATTAAAATTCAACGGAACAACAGCACGAGCCATCTATCTACAAACAAACATAGACAAGCAAGATACTATCAGGTACTAAGTTCATGATAAATTTAAGTTCAATTAATCATATTACTTAAGAACTCCCACTTAGACAGACATCTCTCTAGTCATCTAAGTGATCGCGTGATCCAAATCAACTAAACCATAACCGATCATCACGTGAGATGGAATAGTTTTCAATGGTGAACATCTTATGTTGATCATATCTACTATATGATTCACGCTCGACCTTTCGGTCTCCGTGTTCCGAGGCCATATCTGCATATGCTAGGCTCGTCAAGTATAACCTGAGTATTCTGCGTGTGCAAAACTGGCTTGCACCCGTTGTAGATGGACGTAGAGCTTATCACACCCGATCATCACGTGGTGTCTCGGCACGACGAACTTTGGCAACGGTGCATACTCAGGGAGAACACTACTTGATAATTTTAGTGAGAGATCATCTTAAAATGCTACCGTCAATCAAAGCAAGATAAGATGCATAAAGGATAAACATCACATGCAATCAATATAAGTGATATGATATGGCCATCATCATCTTGTGCTTGTGATCTCCATCTCCGAAGCACCGTCGTGATCACCATCGTCACCGGCGCGACACCTTGATCTCCATCGTAGCATCGTTGTTGTTTACGCCATCTATTGCTTCTACGACTATCGCTACCGCTTAGTGATAAAGTAAAGCAATTACAGGGCGTTTGCATTTCATACAATAAAGCGACAACCATATGGCTCCAGCCAGTTGCCGATAACTTCGGTTACAAAACATGATCATCTCATACAATAAAATATAGCATCACGTCTTGACCATATCACATCACAACATGCCCTGCAAAAACAAGTTAGACGTCCTCTACTTTGTTGTTGCAAATTTTACGTGGCTGCTACGGGCTTAAGCAAGAACCAATCTCACCTACGCATCAAAACCACAACGATACTTCGTCAAATAGACTCCGTTTTAACCTTCTCAAGGACCGGGCGTAGCCATACTCGGTTCAACTAAAGTGAGAGAGACAGACACCCGCCAGTCACCTTTAAGCACGAGTGCTCGTAACGGTGAAACCAGTCTCGCGTAAGCGTACGCGTAATGTCGGTCCGGGCCGCTTCATCTCACAATACCGCTGAACCAAAATATGACATGCTGGTAGGTAGTATGACTTGTATCGCCCACAACTCACTTGTGTTCTACTCGTGCAAAACATCAAACCATAAAAACCTAGGCTCGGATGCCACTGTTGGGGAACGTAGTAATTTCAAAAAATTTCCTACGCACACGCAAGATCATGGTGATGCATAGCAACGAGAGGGGAGAGTGTTGTCTACGTACCCTCGTAGACCGAAGCGGAAGCGATCACAACGTAGAGGAAGTAGTCGTACGTTCTCCTCGCGATCCAACCGATCCCAGCGCCGTTACTCCGGCGCCTCCGAGTTCTTGACACACGTACAGCTCGGTGACGCTCCTCGGGCTCCAATCCAGTAGAGCTTCGGGGAGGGAGAGTTCCGTCAGCACGACGGCGTGGTGACGATCTTGATGTTCTACCGACGCAGGGCTTCGCCTAAGCACCGCTACGATATGACCGAGGTGGATTATGGTGGAGGGGGGCACCGCACACGGCTAAGGAACGATCTCAAGGATCAACTTGTGTGTTCTAGGGTGCCCCCCTGCCCCCGTATATAAAGGAGCAAGGGGGAGGCCGGCCGGCCCTAGGAGGTGCGCCAAGGGAGGGGGGAGTCCTCCTCCTAGTGGGAGTAGGACTCCCCTTTCCTAGTCCAACTAGGAAGGAGGAAGGGGGAAGGAAGGAGAGGGAGAGGGAGAGGGAAAGGGGGGGCCGCGCCCCCCCTCCTTGTCCTATTCGGACTCCCTTGGGGGGGGGCGCGCCACCACCTGGTGCGGCCCTCTCTCTCCCCTCTTGGCCCACTAAGGCCCATAACTTCCCCGGGGGGTTCCGGTAACCCCTCCGGCACTCCGGTTTTCTCCGGAAACTTCCGGAACCTTTCCGGTGTCCGAATATAGCCGTCCAATATATCAATCTTTATGTCTCGACCATTTCGAGACTCCTCGTCATGTCCGTGATCACATCCGGGACTCCGAACTCCTTCGGTACATCAAAATACACAAACTCATAATATAACCGTCATCGAAACCTTAAGCGTGCGGACCCTACGGTTCGAGAACAATGTAGACATGACCGAGACACGTCTCCGGTCAATAACCAATAGCGGGACCTGGATGCCCATATTGGTTCCTACATATTCTACGAAGATCTTTATCGGTCAGACCGCATAACAACATACGTTGTTCCCTTTGTCATCGGTATGTTACTTGCCCGAGATTCGATCGTCGGTATCCAATACCTAGTTCAATCTCGTTACCGGCAAGTCTCTTTACTCGTTCCGTAATACATCATCTCACAGCTAACTCATTAGTTGTAATGCTTGCAAGGCTTAAGTGATGTGTATTACCGAGAGGGCCCAGAGATACCTCTCCGACAATCGGAGTGACAAAACCTAATCTCGAAATACGCCAACCCAACATCTGCCTTTGGAGACACCTGTAGTACTCCTTTATAATCACCCAGTTACGTTGTGACGTTTGGTAGCACCCAAAGTGTTCCTCCGGTAAACGGGAGTTGCATAATCTCATAGTTATAGGAACATGTATAAGTCATGGATAAAAGCAGTAGCAACATACTAAACGATCGTGTGCTAAGCTAATGGAATGGGTCATGTCAATCAGATCATTCAACTAATGATGTGACCTTGTTAATCAAATAACAACCCTTTGTTCATGGTTAGGAAACATAACCATCTTTGATTAACAAGCTAGTCTAGTAGAGGCATACTAGTGACACTCTGTTTGTTTATACATTCACACATGTATTATGTTTCCGGTTAATACAATTCTAGCATAAATGATAAACATTTATCATGAAATAAGGAAATAAATAATAACTTTATTATTGCCTCTAGGGCATATTTCCTTCAGTCTCCCACTTGCACTAGAGTCAATAATCTAGATTACATAGTAATGATTCTAACACCCATGGAGTCTTGGTGTTGATCATGTTTTGCTCGTGGAAGAGGCTTAGTCAACGGGTCTGCTACATTCAGATCCGTATGTATCTTGCAAATCTCTATGTCTCCCACCTGGACTAAATCCCGGATGGAATTGAAGCGTCTCTTGATGTGCTTGGTCCTCTTGTGAAATCTGGATTCCTTCGCTAAGGCAATTGCTCCAGTATTGTCACAGAAGATTTTCATTGGACCCGATGCACTAGGTATGACACCTAGATCGGATATGAACTCCTTCATCCAGACTCCTTCATTAGCTGCTTCCGAAGCTGCTATGTACTCCGCTTCACATGTAGATCCCGCTACGACGCTTTGTTTAGAACTGCACCAACTGACAGCTCCTCCGTTTAGTGTAAATACGTATCCGGTCTGCGATTTAGAATCGTCCGGATCAGTGTCAAAGCTTGCATCAACGTAACCATTTACGATGAGCTCTTTGTCACCTCCATATACGAGAAACATATCCTTAGTCCTTTTCAGGTATTTCAGGATGTTCTTGACCGCTGTCCAGTGATCCACTCCTGGATTACTTTGGTACCTCCCTGCTAAGCTTATAGCAAGGCACACATCAGGTCTGGTACACAGCATTGCATACATGATAGAGCCTATGGCTGAAGCATAGGGAACATCTTTCATTTTCTCTCTATCTTCTGCAGTGGTCGGGCATTGAGTCTTACTCAACTTCACACCTTGCAACACAGGCAAGAACCCTTTCTTTGCTTGATCCATTTTGAACTTCTTCAAAATCTTGTCAAGGTATGTGCTTTGTGAAAGTCCAATTAAGCGTCTTGATCTATCTCTATAGATTTTGATGCCCAATATGTATGCAGCTTCACCGAGGTCTTTCATTGAAAAACTCTTATTCAAGTATCCCTTTATGCTATCCAGAAATTCTATATCATTTCCGATCAGTAATATGTCATCTACATATAATATCAGAAATGCTACAGAGCTCCCACTCACTTTCTTGTAAATACAGGATTCTCCAAAAGTCTGTATGAACCCAAATGCTTTGATCACACTATCAAAGCGTTTATTCCAACTCCGAGATGCTTGCACCAGTCCATAAATGGATCGCTGGAGCTTGCACACTTTGTTAGCTCCCTTTGGATTGATAAAACCTTCTGGTTGCATCATATACAACTCTTCTTCCAGAAATCCATTCAGGAATGCAGTCTTTACATCCATTTGCCAAATTTCATAATCATAAAATGCGGCAATTGCTAACATGATTCGGACAGACTTAAGCATCGCTACGGGTGAGAAGGTCTCATCGTAGTCAATCCCTTGAACTTGTCGAAAACCCTTTGCGACAAGTCGAGCTTTGTAGACAGTAACATTACCGTCAGCGTCAGTCTTCTTCTTGAAGATCCACTTGTTTTCTATTGCTTGCCGACCCTCGGGCAAGTCAACCAAAGTCCATACTTTGTTTTCATACATGGATCCCATCTCAGATTTCATGGCCTCAAGCCATTTTGCGGAATCTGGGCTCACCATCGCTTCTTCATAGTTCGTAGGTTCATCATGATCTAGTAGCATGATTTCCAGAACAGGATTACCGTACCACTCTGGTGCGGATCTTACTCTGGTTGATCTACGAGGTTCTGTAGTAACTTGATCTGAAGTTTCATGATCAACATCATCAACTTCCTCACTATTTGGTGTAGATGTCTCAGAAACCGGTTTCTGCGACAAACTACTTTCAAATAAGGGAGAAGGTACAATTACCTCATCAAGTTCCACTTTCCTCCCACTCACTTCTTTCGAGAGAAACTCCTTCTCTAGAAAGGATCCATTCTTGGCAACAAATGTCTTGCCTTCGGATCTGTGATAGAAGGTGTACCCAACTGTTTCTTTTGGGTATCCTATGAAGACACATTTCTCCGATTTGGGTTCGAGCTTATCAGGTTGAAGTTTTTTCACATAAGCATCGCATCCCCAAACTTTAAGAAACGACAACTTTGGTTTCTTGCTAAACCATAGTTCATAAGGTGTCGTCTCAACGGATTTTGACGGTGTTCTATTCAGTGTGAATGCGGCCGTCTCAAGAGCATAACCCCAAAACGATAGCGGTAAATCTGTAAGAGACATCATAGATCGCACCATATCTAGTAAAGTGCGATTACGACGTTCGGACACACCATTACGCTGTGGTGTTCCGGGTGGCGTGAGTTGCGAAACTATTCCGCATTGTTTCAAATGTAGACCAAACTCGTAACTCAAATATTCACCTCCACGATCAGATCGTAGAAATTTAATTTTCTTATTACGATGTTTTCAACTTCACTCTGAAATTCTTTGAACTTTTCAAATGTTTCAGACTTATGTTTCATTAAGTAGATATACCCATATCTGCTTAAATCATCTGTGAAGGTGAGAAAATAACGATATCCGCCACGAGCCTCAACATTCATCGGACCACATACATCTGTATGTATGATTTCCAACAAATCTGTTGCTCTTTCCATAGTACCGGAGAACGGGGTTTTAGTCATCTTGCCCATGAGGCACGGTTCGCAAGTGCCAAGTGATTCATAATCAAGTGACTCCAAAAGTCCATCAGTATGGAGTTTCTTCATGCGCTTTATACCGATATGACCTAAACGGCAGTGCCACAAATAAGTTGCACTATCATTATCAACTCTGCATCTTTTGGTTTCAACATTATGAATATGTGTATCACTACTATCGAGATTCATCAAAAATAGACCACTCTTCAAGGGTGCATGACCATAAAAGATATTACTCATATAAATAGAACAACCATTATTCTCTGATTTAAATGAATAACCGTCTCGCATCAAACAAGATCCAGATATAATGTTCATGCTCAACGCAGGCACCAAATAACAATTATTTAGGTCTAAAACTAATCCCGAAGGTAGATGTAGAGGTAGCGTGCCGACCGCGATCACATCGACTTTGGAACCATTTCCCACGCGCATCGTCACCTCGTCCTTTGCCAGTGTTCGCTTAATCCGTAGTCCCTGTTTCGAGTTGCAAATATTAGCAACAGAACCAGTATCAAATACCCAGGTGCTACTGCGAGCTCTAGTAAGGTACACATCAATAACATGTATATCACATATACCTTTGTTCACCTTGCCATCCTTCTTATCCGCCAAATACTTGGGGCAGTTCCGCTTCCAGTGACCAGTCTGCTTGCAGTAGAAGCACTCAGTTTCAGGTTTAGGTCCAGACTTGGGTTTCTTCTCCTGAGCAGCAACTTGCTTGCTGTTCTTCTTGAAGTTCCCCTTCTTCTTCCCTTTGCCTTTCTTCTTGAAACTAGTGGTCTTATTGACCATCAACACTTGATGCTCCTTCTTGATTTCTACCTCCGCAGCCTTTAGCATTGCGAAGAGCTCAGGTATAGTCTTTACTAACCCTTGCATATTATAGTTCATCACGAAGCCTTTGTAGCTTGGTGGCAGTGATTGAAGAATTCTGTCAATGACACAATCATCCGGAAGATTAACTCCCAGTTGAGTCAAGTGATTGTAATACCCAGACATTCTGAGTATGTGCTCACTGACAGAACTATTCTCCTCCATCTTGCAGCTATAGAACTTATTGGAGACTTCATATCTCTCAATCCGGGCATTCTGTTGGAATATCAACTTCAACTCCTGGAACATCTCATATGCTCCATGACGTTCAAAACGTCGTTGAAGTCCCGGTTCTAAGCCGTAAAGCATGGCACACTGAACTATAGAGTAGTCATCAGCTTTGCTCTGCCAGACGTTCTTAACGTCGTCAGTTGCATCAGCAGCAGGCCTGGCACCTAGCGGTGCATCCAGGACGTAACTCTTCTGTGCAGCAATGAGGATAATCCTCAGATTACGGACCCAGTCCGTGTAATTGCTACCATCATCTTTCAACTTTGCTTTCTCAAGGAACGCATTAAAATTCAACGGAACAACAGCACGAGCCATCTATCTACAAACAAACATAGACAAGCAAGATACTATCAGGTACTAAGTTCATGATAAATTTAAGTTCAATTAATCATATTACTTAAGAACTCCCACTTAGACAGACATCTCTCTAGTCATCTAAGTGATCGCGTGATCCAAATCAACTAAACCATAACCGATCATCACGTGAGATGGAATAGTTTTCAATGGTGAACATCTTATGTTGATCATATCTACTATATGATTCACGCTCGACCTTTCGGTCTCCGTGTTCCGAGGCCATATCTGCATATGCTAGGCTCGTCAAGTATAACCTGAGTATTCTGCGTGTGCAAAAACTGGCTTGCACCCGTTGTAGATGGACGTAGAGCTTATCACACCCGATCATCACGTGGTGTCTCGGCACGACGAACTTTGGCAACGGTGCATACTCAGGGAGAACACTACTTGATAATTTTAGTGAGAGATCATCTTAAAATGCTACCGTCAATCAAAGCAAGATAAGATGCATAAAGGATAAACATCACATGCAATCAATATAAGTGATATGATATGGCCATCATCATCTTGTGCTTGTGATCTCCATCTCCGAAGCACCGTCGTGATCACCATCGTCACCGGCGCGACACCTTGATCTCCATCGTAGCATCGTTGTTGTTTACGCCATCTATTGCTTCTACGACTATCGCTACCGCTTAGTGATAAAGTAAAGCAATTACAGGGCGTTTGCATTTCATACAATAAAGCGACAACCATATGGCTCCAGCCAGTTGCCGATAACTTCGGTTACAAAACATGATCATCTCATACAATAAAATATAGCATCACGTCTTGACCATATCACATCACAACATGCCCTGCAAAAACAAGTTAGACGTCCTCTACTTTGTTGTTGCAAATTTTACGTGGCTGCTACGGGCTTAAGCAAGAACCAATCTCACCTACGCATCAAAACCACAACGATACTTCGTCAAATAGACTCCGTTTTAACCTTCTCAAGGACCGGGCGTAGCCATACTCGGTTCAACTAAAGTGAGAGAGACAGACACCCGCCAGTCACCTTTAAGCACGAGTGCTCGTAACGGTGAAACCAGTCTCGCGTAAGCGTACGCGTAATGTCGGTCCGGGCCGCTTCATCTCACAATACCGCTGAACCAAAATATGACATGCTGGTAGGTAGTATGACTTGTATCGCCCACAACTCACTTGTGTTCTACTCGTGCAAAAACATCAAACCATAAAAACCTAGGCTCGGATGCCACTGTTGGGGAACGTAGTAATTTCAAAAAATTTCCTACGCACACGCAAGATCATGGTGATGCATAGCAACGAGAGGGGAGAGTGTTGTCTACGTACCCTCGTAGACCGAAGCGGAAGCGATCACAACGTAGAGGAAGTAGTCGTACGTTCTCCTCGCGATCCAACCGATCCCAGCGCCGTTACTCCGGCGCCTCCGAGTTCTTGACACACGTACAGCTCGGTGACGCTCCTCGGGCTCCAATCCAGTAGAGCTTCGGGGAGGGAGAGTTCCGTCAGCACGACGGCGTGGTGACGATCTTGATGTTCTACCGACGCAGGGCTTCGCCTAAGCACCGCTACGATATGACCGAGGTGGATTATGGTGGAGGGGGGCACCGCACACGGCTAAGGAACGATCTCAAGGATCAACTTGTGTGTTCTAGGGTGCCCCCCTGCCCCCGTATATAAAGGAGCAAGGGGGAGGCCGGCCGGCCCTAGGAGGTGCGCCAAGGGAGGGGGGAGTCCTCCTCCTAGTGGGAGTAGGACTCCCCTTTCCTAGTCCAACTAGGAAGGAGGAAGGGGGAAGGAAGGAGAGGGAGAGGGAGAGGGAAAGGGGGGGCCGCGCCCCCCCCCCCCTCCTTGTCCTATTCGGACTCCCTTGGGGGGGGGGGCGCCACCACCTGGTGCGGCCCTCTCTCTCCCCTCTTGGCCCACTAAGGCCCATAACTTCCCCGGGGGGTTCCGGTAACCCCTCCGGCACTCCGGTTTTCTCCGGAAACTTCCGGAACCTTTCCGGTGTCCGAATATAGCCGTCCAATATATCAATCTTTATGTCTCGACCATTTCGAGACTCCTCGTCATGTCCGTGATCACATCCGGGACTCCGAACTCCTTCGGTACATCAAAATACACAAACTCATAATATAACCGTCATCGAAACCTTAAGCGTGCGGACCCTACGGTTCGAGAACAATGTAGACATGACCGAGACACGTCTCCGGTCAATAACCAATAGCGGGACCTGGATGCCCATATTGGTTCCTACATATTCTACGAAGATCTTTATCGGTCAGACCGCATAACAACATACGTTGTTCCCTTTGTCATCGGTATGTTACTTGCCCGAGATTCGATCGTCGGTATCCAATACCTAGTTCAATCTCGTTACCGGCAAGTCTCTTTACTCGTTCCGTAATACATCATCTCACAGCTAACTCATTAGTTGTAATGCTTGCAAGGCTTAAGTGATGTGTATTACCGAGAGGGCCCAGAGATACCTCTCCGACAATCGGAGTGACAAAACCTAATCTCGAAATACGCCAACCCAACATCTGCCTTTGGAGACACCTGTAGTACTCCTTTATAATCACCCAGTTACGTTGTGACGTTTGGTAGCACCCAAAGTGTTCCTCCGGTAAATGGGAGTTGCATAATCTCATAGTTATAGGAACATGTATAAGTCATGGATAAAAGTAGTAGCAACATACTAAACGATCGTGTGCTAAGCTAATGGAATGGGTCATGTCAATCAGATCATTCAACTAATGATGTGACCTTGTTAATCAAATAACAACCCTTTTGTTCATGGTTAGGAAACATAACCATCTTTGATTAACAAGCTAGTCTAGTAGAGGCATACTAGTGACACTCTGTTTGTTTATACATTCACACATGTATTATGTTTCCGGTTTAATACAATTCTAGCATAAATGATAAACATTTATCATGAAATAAGGAAATAAATAATAACTTTATTATTGCCTCTAGGGCATATTTCCTTCAGAAGATTCTCACAAAAATAATTATCCCCTTGTACAAATCCATTGTACTAAAAAATTAATGTGTCAAGATTTGCCTTTAGGTTGATTAGATTTTTTGTTGGTATGTGCAGTGCAAAACAGAAACTTTGGGTGTAGTGCGCGATTTTACACTTTTTACTGGAACGTCGAAAGGTTCTAAAACTTTTTTGCACGGTATTGCTATACAAATTGTTTATTTTTTCCTAACTTTTCAGAATTTTTGGAGTACTATAAGTATGGTAGGTGTTCAGATTTCTATAGACTGTCCTATTTAAGACAAATTCTGTTTTTGATGCATTGTTTTGCTTGTTTTGATAAAACTATCGATCCTATCGGTGGTATAAGCCATGAAGAAGTTATAATATAGTAGCTAAAATGCAAAAACAAAATATGAATGGGTTTGCAATAGTACTCAGAGTAGTGATTTGCTTTATTATACTAACGGATCTCATGAGGTTTCTGTTGAGTTTTGTGTAGATGAAGTGATCAAAGATCGAGGAGGTTTCGATATGAGGAGAAGGAGGAGAGGCAAGAGCTCAAGCTTGGGGATACCCAAGGCACCCCAAGTAAATATCCAAGGAGACTCAAGCGTCTAAGCTTGGGGATGCCCCGGAAGGCATCCCATCTCTCTTCAACAAGTATCGGTATGTTTTCGTCTTCATTTCGTTCACGTGATATGAATAAATCTTGGAGCATCTTTTGTGTTAGTTTTCATTTTTATTTTATGCACCATGCTGGTATGAGATAGTCCATAGCTGATTTATAGAATGCTCATTGCACTTCACTTATATCTTTTGAGTATGGCTTTATAGAATGCTTCATGTAGTTCACTTATATCATTTGAAGTTTGGATTACCTCTTTCTCTTCACATGGAAAACCGTTATTTGTAGAATGCTCTTTTGCTTCACTTATATTTATTGGAGCATTGTCTTTTGTAGAAATAATTAAACTCTCATGCTTCACTTATATCTATTTAGAGAGTGAACAGGAATTGGTCAATTGCATTGTTAGTCATGAAATCCTACATAAAACTTATGGACCACTGAATATGATATGTTTGATTCCTTGCAATAGTTTTGCGGTATAGATATGGTAATATGTGGGAGGTACTAGTAAATGGATGTGCTTAGTAAGAATATTGGTGTGAAGGTTTGTGATTCCCGAAGCATGCACGTATAGTCTCATTATGCTATGAAATTGGAGCATGATTTATTATTGATTGTCTTCCTTATGAGTGGCGGCCGGGGACGAGCGATGGTCTTTTCCCACCAATCTATCCCCCTAGGGGCATGCGTAGTAGTACTTTGCTTCGAGGGCTAATAAACTCTTGCAATAAGTATATGAATTCTTTATGACTAATGTGAGTCCATGGATTGACTAAATATGTAGTCACTTTCATATACTAGTGGGAATTTTTCATTATAGAACTTGGCTTGTATATTCTAATGATGGGCTTCCTCAAATGCCCGAGGTCTTCATGAGCAAGCAAGTTGGATGCACACCCACTTAGTTTTCATATTAAGCTTTCGTACACTTATAGCTCTTAGTACATCCATTGCATGGCAATCGCTTGTTGATTAGACGCGTTCATGTGAGACTTTCTTACCTTTTTTTCTTCTCAATATTTACCCCTATCATCATACTCTATTCCACCCATAGTGCTATATCCATGGCTTGTGCTCATGTATTGCGTGAGGATTGAAAAAGCTGAAGCGCGTTAAAAAGTATGAACCAATTGCTTGGCTTGTCATCGGGGTTGTGCATGATAAATACTTTGTGTTAAGAAGACAGAGCATGACAAGACTATATGATTTTGTAGGGATAACTTTCTTTAGCGTTGATATTTTGAAAGACACGATTGTTTGTTGGGATGCCTGAGTATGGATGTCTTTATGTCAAATTATAGACTATTGCTTTGAATCACTTGTGTCTTAATATTCATGCCATGATTAGATATATGATCAAGTTTATGCTAGGTAGCATTCCGCATCAATTTTTTTATCATTTAACTACTCAGGACGAGCAGGAATTAAGCTTGGCGATGTTGATACGTCACCGTTGTATCTATAATTTTTGAATTTTTTTCATGCCAATATTATACAACTTTTATACACTTTTTGCAACATTTTATATGATTTATTTGGACTAACATATTGATCCAGTGCCCAGTGCCAATTCTTGTTCGTTGCATATTTTCTGTTTCACAGAAAATCCATATCAAACAAAGTCCAAACGCGATAAAATTTACGGAGAATTATTTTGGAATATATGTGATTTTTGGGACTTGGAATCAATGCAAACGGGGGACCACAGTGACCATAACGGTGCACCGGGCACCCCCTGGCGTGCCCAGCTTTCTTATGCCCTCCTTGAAAATCGGTTGGGGCCCTTCTTCTGGCGCAAGAAAGATAATTTATGGAAAATCATGTAAAAAATTCAGCCAATCAGAGTTACGGATCTCCGGGAATTTAAGAAATCGTGAAGGGCCAGATCTGGGGAACGCGAAACAGAAGAGAACAGAGAGGGAGATCCAATCTCGGAGGGGCTCACGCCCCTCCGCCGCCATGGAGGCCTTGGACTAGAGGGGGAACTCTCCTCCCATCTAGGGGGGAAGGCAAGGAAGAAAAAGGAGGGGGCTCTCTCCCCCTCTCTCCTAGTGGCGCCAGAGTGTCGACGGGGCTAGGATCGTGACGACGATCTACACCAACAATCTTGCTACCGTCAACACCAACTCTCTACCCCTCTATGCAGCGGTGCAACACCCCTTCTCCTCGTTGGAATCTCTAATTAAACATGGTGCTCAACTCCATATATTATTTCCCAATGATCTATGATTATCCTACGATGTTTGAGTAGATCTGTTTTGTCCTATGGGTTAATCGTGATCTTGGTTGGTATGATTGTATATTTTATTTATGGTGCTTTCCTACGGTGTCCTCTGTGTCGCGCAAACGGAGGGGGGCCCACTATAGGGTGTTGCAATATGTTCATGGTTTGCTTATTGTCGGTGTTGCGGTGGTGACAGCAGCCTAAACGCGGATAAGTGGGTTATGGCGTATGGGAGTAAAGAGGACTTGATACTTGATGCTATGGTTGGGTTTCACGACCTTAATGATCTTTAGTAGTTGCAAATGCTTGCTAGGGGTCCAATCGTAAGTGCATATGATCCAAGTAGAGAAAGTATGTTAGCTCATGCCTCTCCCTCATATAAAATTACTAGAATGATTACCGGTACTTGTTATCGAATGCCTAGGGACAAATGACTTTCCTGTTGACAAAGGCTATCCACTTTTATTACCTTTCAATTTATTCTTCGTTTCATTCTCGTAAAGTACTCTTAGTTTTATTCTTGCAAAATAGTTTCATACTTGTTTTAGGTAAAGCAAACATCAAGTGTGCATAGAGTTGTATCGGTGGTCGATAGAACTTGAGGGAATATTTGTTCTATCTTTAGCTCCTCATTGAGTTCGACACTTATTTATCGAAGAAGGCTACAAATGATCCCCTATACTTGTGGGTTATCAGTGGTCTCACCTTATCTCTTGGCATAGATTCTAACAGTGTTGAATCAGCAGAATCAGTTCATGGAGCTATCAATCTGCAACTGTTTGGAGATCTGTTAGTTCCACCTATCTCACCAGTTCATCATCCTGAAGTGGTGCAGCTTCCTTTTGATCTTAATATGCCTCTAGAAGCAATGATGCAGCCTCTGCAACAAGAGTTGGTTCCCATAGTGCAACAAGATGAGGAAGCTTTGCAGTAAGAGCAAGTCCCACTACATAATGTTGCAGCTGATACTCAGCTGCCACAACAGAACGATGTTACAAGTGCTTCTCAGTTGCCTGTTACAAGTCAAGTGCCAGAGATAGCCTTGCAAGTGCTTCCATCCATTGCCACTCAGAATCATCCTAACAATCTGCCAGATAGTCAAGTCATATTGGGCCTGACTGAAGCTCATGCCAATAGCACTCTACAACAACAGACTATTGTGGCTGCAGATGAGAGCCAAGGAGCTACAGTACACAATTTGGAAGCTGTTGTGGTATCTGTTCCAGATAACTCAAATAATTTTGCTCCGCACAAGGAGTTTCCTAGCCCGGATTCAGGTACTTCTACTCCTCCTCCTGGATTTCCTTTACCTATATATAAAGATACAATCCATGTGGGAGACTGCCAACTATTGCCTGATGCTACAAATCCAGTCATGTAGAAGATGTTTCTACCACAAGCTCAGGAGGACTTTGATGCTGTTTGCACTGGCAATGAGGAAGCAGGCCTTTGGAAGAAGCATTTTTCTCTAGTGAGCCAGCCAGAGGAGGTGATTCAGGTACCTAATGAGTGGGCAAATTTCATAGCCCTTGCTTTATTATCTCCTGAAAGATTTGAGTGGGCCAAACAGCTACTTGCTTCACAATTATGGAAGATTATTTCTGCACAATTAGATAGCTCTAATTTAATACCTTTTGTGGTTCCTGATAAATGTGACTCTGTTCAACTACCTCTTTGTCAGAACCAAATGGGCAATGATACACAACCTTCATCTCTTAAAACCACCCCACCTTCCTGCTACCTCTTGAGCTTGCGTTGGTTTTTCCTTGAAGAGGAAAGGGTGATGCAGCAAAGTAGCGTAAGTATTTCCCTCAGTTTTGAGAACCAAGGTATCAATCCAGTAGGAGACAATGCACAAGTCATCGAATACCTTCACAAACAATCAACAACTTGCACCCAACGCAATAAAAGGGGTTGTCAATCCCTTCATGGTCACTTGCAAAAGTGAGATCTGATATACATAAATAAACGGTAAAGTAAATATTTTTGATATTTTTGGTTTATAGACCGAAAACTAGTAAGATGGAAAAGAGATTCGATATAATGGAAAAGAGACCCGGGGGCCATAGGTTTCACTAGTGGCTTCTCTCAAGATAGCAAATATTACAGTGGGTGAACAAATTACTGCCGAGCAATTGATAGAAGCGCATAGTTATGACGATATCTAAGGCAATGATCATGAACATAGGCATCACTGATACATCTCCAATGTCTCTATAATTTTTGATTGTTCCATGGTATTATATTATCTGTTCTGGATGTTTAATAGGCACTTATATGCTATATTATTTTTAGGACTAACCTATTAACCGAGGGCCCAGTGCCAGTTTCGTTTTTTTTTGCCTATTTTAGAGTTTCGCAGAAAATGAGTATCAAACGAAGTCCAAATGGAATGAAACATTCGCGATGATCTTTCTTGGACCGAAAGCAAACCAGAAGACTTGGAGATGAAGTCGGAGATGCAACGAGGTGTCCACGAGGCAGGAGGGCGCACCCCCATCCTCATGGGCTCCTCGTAGCTCCGCTGACCTAGTTCCTTTGCCTATATGTACTCTTATACCCTGAAAATATTCAGGGGAGCCACGAAACCACTTTTTCACCGCCGCAACCTTCTGTACCCGTGAGAACCCATCTAGGGACCTTTTCCGGCGTCCTACCAGAGGGGGATTCGATCACGGAGGGCTTCTACATCAACACTATTACCTCTCTGATGAAGCGTGAGTAGTTTACCACAGACCTTCGGGTCCATAGTTATTACCTAGATGGCTTCTTCTCTCTCTTTGGTTCTCAATACCATGTTCTCCTCGATGTTCTTGGAGATCTATTCGATGTAATATTCTTTTGCGATGTGTTTGCCGAGATATGATGAATTATGGATTTATGATCAGATTATCTATGAATATTATTTGGTTCTTCTCTAAATTCTTATATGCATGATTTGATATCTTTGCAAGTTTATTTGAATTATCGGTTTAGTTTGACCTACTAAATTGATTTTTTTTTTCAATGAGAGAAGTGTTTAGCTTTGGATTCAATTTTGTAGTGTCTTTTTTAATGACAGTAGGGACAGCAAGACACGTATTGTATTGTTGTCATGGAGGATAAAAAGACGGAGTTTTCGTACTAGTGAATTTTGGTTGCATTTGGTCATCTGCGAGTTCGCGAGCACGATAGCGCTCCCCGATTGAAACCATTTCAGTCCGCCAGCCAACCAGCAGCAACTTGCCGGCCGCCGCCGCCGCCGCCGCCATGCTCCAGCTCCAGATGCACCCTCTCCCGCTGCCCCGCGCAGCCCCCCACCCTACCACGGCCACGCTCTCCTACTCTCTCCACCGCCGCCTCGCTCTCTCCGCCTCCGCCTCCGCCTCCACCACCCCATTCTCAACCGAGGAGTACCTCATCGCCACCTGCGGTCTCACCCGAGCCCAGGCGCTCAAGGCGTCCAAGAAGCTCCGCCACCTCAAGTCCGCCTCCAACCCAGACGCCGTGCTCGCCCTCCTCTCCGGCGTCGGCCTCTCCCGCCCGGACATCGCCGCCGTCGTCGCCGCGGACCCGCTGCTCCTCCGCTCCAGGGTGGACAACGTCGGCCCCCGCCTCACGGCCCTCCGCGACCGCCTCGGCCTCTCCGAGCCCGAGATCGCCAGCTTCCTCCTGGTGGGCGCCACGGCCCTCCGGTCATGCGACATCACGCCCAAGCTCGAGTTCTGGATCCCCTTCTTCGGCTCCTTCAGCAAGCTCCTCCAGACCATGAAGAGGAACAGGTCCATCCTGACCACCGATCTGGAGAAGGTGGCCAAGCCCAACATAGCGCTGCTGGAGCAGTGCGGGCTAAGTGTTTGTGATATTGTCAAGCTGTCGACGCCCTGTTCTAGGCTGCTAGTGTTCAACCCAGAGCGGGTGAAGGCGTTTGTGCTGCGCGCCGAGAAGCTTGGCGTGCCCCGCTCCTCGTATATATTCAAGTACGCGGTGGCTGTCGCGTGTTCTATCACGGAAGACAAGGTCGCCGCGAGGATGGAGTTCTTGAGGAGCACTCTTGGTTGCTCCATGGACAAGGTGCGTGTTGCGGTTCGGAACAAGCCGCACATTCTAGGAATATCAGAGGATAAACTCCGTCTCAAGATAGAGTTCATGGTCAATGAGGTTGGTTTGGACCCAGAGTACATTGTCAAGAGACCCATGCTGTTTACCTACAGCCTGGAGAAGCGGATGAAACCCCGGTATTATGTCGCAAAGATCCTGCAGGCTAAGGGACTGATGAAGAAAAGTGTCGGCTTCCGGCGATTAGTTGGCTATGGTGAGGATAACTTCATTGCAACATACATCGACAGTCATAAGGACACTGTTCCTGGGCTTGTAGATGCTTATGCAGCAGCTCGTGCTGGGGAGATGCTTCTGATGTCCAGCTTTGAATGCAGACATTGAAGGTTCATCATATATCTTAGGCTCATAGCTAGCATGGAACATTGTGCCCTGATACACATTAGTGAGTACTCATTCGTGGTAATGCCTTTTCAAAGCATGATTGTAGCTCAAGAAATCATGATTTTAGCCGCAGAACTATGGCAATCTGATTGCTCGTGATGCTATCTATGTTTCAGTTGTGAATTTCTGTGAAGCAACTTGATTGTCTCAGTTTTGCTGCCCTACAACTAATGTATCATAGCTTCCTGTAATTGAGAAAGTGATGTTTTCGCAGCTACATATTCGCTCCCTTGTGCCTTAGACATCCTGTTGCAGCTTTCAGGTTTCAACTGACTTTTGTGTTTGTTTATAGGGGTATTAAGTTCACATTTCTGTTGCATAGTCAAATCATTTTTGGCTAAATATGCACGT
Source organism: Triticum aestivum (assembly GCF_018294505.1). Taxonomy (NCBI): domain Eukaryota; kingdom Viridiplantae; phylum Streptophyta; class Magnoliopsida; order Poales; family Poaceae; genus Triticum; species Triticum aestivum. The sequence goes on along the minus strand of NC_057804.1, from coordinate 113,005,822 downwards.
TTGTTATTGTATTTCAAATGGAGCGGAGGGAGTATTAAATTTTGATTTTGATGAAATGGACAAATTCACCTGAGAAATGGAACTTTGCATCAAAACTCATGTTTCTTTTATGTATAGTTAATCGTTAAACAACAATCCAAAAACTATCTTGTTAAAAGACTGATGTGGTGATAGAATTTTCAAAGGTTTGGATCTCATAGGTGCCGATGTTCATGTTGACAATGACCTCGGACTGGTCGCCAAAACGGTACATTTTTTCATGTAAAATGGAGCATACCCTGTCAAGTCTGGCAACTTCAATCACCAGCGCAGTATTTCGTTTATTTTGGACCAACGTAAACCCACAGGTACAAATCACCCGAATTCAACCAATCAAACAGGGCATGTGAACGATATGGATAACTTTGTGGGAAAAAAAACATGTTCAAATTCTATTGCTTTTGACCACACTTGCCCCGTTGAAGTAATCAAATGGTTTCACCATTTATTTACTCATTTTTTGTATCTCTTAGCTACATTAAATTTTCCCCAGGAAACTTGAACGAAAAAACTTTGCAAATTCTATCATTAAATTCTCACCATTTTATTTTCTTTGCACATAATTGAGTACACCTAAATCGCTGTACTTGGTATGACGGTAGGGCAAAAGTGAAACAACCTAAATCGCTAGCCTAAATTCAGAAGGAACTGCTGGCAGCCAACTTATACACTCTGAAATCATCATACCACGTTGAATTTGCAAAGGTTTTTTCGAGGGAGGCATGCTTAAGGCAACCAAGCAAAAACAATCTGTTCGCATCCAATCAGCATAGCCCACAAGGCAAATAAATTGTCCGCAAGGCGTGGATAAGCATCACCAAAGTTTACTTGCCAGAGAGTACAATATGACACAAGTTTTGAGTACTAGATCCATGAACCATCTAAACAAAACTCACAAGTCCAACATAGAAATCAGTTTAGCTCGGATACTGAGTACAGGAAATAAGCGTATGCCAACTGAACGCAAGTCACATAAGAAATTGTACGGTTCGTTTATAAAGCCAGGCAAGCGCCTCTTTTCTAAAAAAAAGTTGAAGGGGACATTGAGAAGAGCGACGGTATCGGCAATGGTATCTGCCTCTCTAGTCCATCTAAATCATGATCGACTCTATCATGGTTCAACCTCAATGCGAAAGGGCGACATGGACATGATTCTTATCCATGATCTATCAATCTCCAGACAACGCCTCATATTGGCAGCAAGCCAGAATAGATACGAAAGGGGTCATCGTTAACTTCCATATGAAGCAGCTAACTCCATCGCCTAAAAACAGACACTAAGACACCCTTGAATTCAAACCTTCTCCAACTCAAAAGAAGAAAATCAACCCTTCTCAGTTTGATTTCAACGTCCAGGAGAGTGAGAACCAGTCAAAGCAAAGAGACAGTTCTTGGAAAGGAATAACAAATCAACAGTCACCTGAACAACATATATCCAAAAGGCCGGATCAGAGTACTCCAAATGGCGCACGGTACATTGAATTAAAGTGTGATCCATCTGCCAAGTGATGACTAATGACTAACACGAAGAAGGATATCTGCCGTTTCCACTCCACACAATCAAGCAACTGGCATGATTCACCGCAGTCAGGCAACTGGCGTACACAAAAAGAAGGAAAATCGAGACACAGAAGGTTAGAATTAATTTCATGTGACAACATTAACCACTGGTGCAGGAAGAAAACATACCACCGATCAATACGGCCCCATGGTGGACCAGGTCACTGTAACCTCAGCTTTGAACTTATCACCGATCGAGACTTTACCACTGTCAAATGAACATTTCTGTGAAATGAATGTGAGGAAGCGGGAATATGTCTTTGGTTCCGCCTCTCCATCCATCACAACATCAGGCCTTTGGTATTGCGCCGACGCTGCCTTCTGGGGCACGAACCTCCTCGCACACCCCTTGGGCACAATATCCTTGGAGGTGATGTCAAATTTAAGCTTTAGCTCATGACCCAATTGAACAGCAACAACTGATGATATAGGGAACACTGATTGTGTAGGAGAGGAATTAGTAGACCCATCATACAGCACAATTGCATCTGAGAGTCCACTTGTAAAAGCAGTCACTGCCTTCAGGCCCCAAGCTGGACTAGCCATTGGAATCTCAATGTCAATTGTTGCTTCAATGCCCTGCCTAAGGAAAGCATAATGGAAGTCAACAGGGCCAAGCTTGCCAAAAAGCCTCGACTTCAGTGTAGTACCACGCAGAATCATATGATCTGTGTATTCAATGCAACCATCAGCTAATACATAATCCATCTCAGCGTTGTCACTGCCATTAGACTTGACCTTCAGGCTGTACTCAAGAACAACACCATCAAGAATAGAGTTCCCACGAACAGGAGATATGAGCGGCAATGCCCGGGAATCCTATTTTAAGTACAAAAGAAATGCTCAATCAATGGTAATGTTTTGAACGACAGAAAGATAATGTCAGTAGGAATCATGGCATCTTAAATTTCAAGTACTGTTACACCCAATTCATTACTTTATAATGACATGTTGCGTTGAGGTGTTGCCGGTCAACACATTTCCTGCTCCTTGCACATATATAAAGTCTGAAGTGTATAAGTACATGATGCATCCTCATAGATTACAGGATAGCAGACTATCATCTGAAGTATATAAGTATGTAATGCACTTGCTAAGAATTTATAAAATAACTTGAATGATATGCACATAATTTAATAATATCATATCTTAGTTTCATTACCGTTCAATGCTCTTAATATGCACATAACAAATCAAGATACCTTGACTGCATTGGTTGTACAATTCTTCATTACATACACCAGTTTTAATTCTAGGCAGGCTCTTCTAAGCTGCATTATTCTAACAAGATTAAAAAAATTGAGACAAACTAGGACTAGCCCTTGGCAGCATATTTTTATAGAAGAAATGACCTGAGCGCCCCGCAGAGTCTGAAACTCGAAACACTCTGTTCTAATTATACTAACAAGATCATGTTACCATTTGAAGAGACAACTTAAAAGAAATGATTATATTTTACTCAGAGCACATTAACTGACCGGTGTAATCTCGTGCGCCTGCTCTCTAGTACAGTTGAAGATGTAATTGCGCAGACAATCCAACTCATCCCGGATAGCAATGAATCCATATACTAGCATGCTCTGATCACCCAGGAAGTCGCCAACATATCTGAATGAGAATATTTGGAGCATAGTCAATACCGGGTAGTCTTTTCTTGGCGCTGTGAATCGTTTGCTTGTAAGGGGAGCTGAAAGAAGTACAGAAAAAAAAAACATCAGTACAGTAGTGTATATAGATGCTTAATTGAAGATGATAATGATAGAAATTTCACTTGGATTGGTGTTGTCCAATGCATAGAGTCGGTAGTACGTGAAAAAGGAAGCTGGTTCTGGACATCGAGGTTGAATAGAAACAGTGAAGAACTGATCCTTCTCAGGAAGGGTTGCATTTAGCTCATCGATCTTCTTCCAATACTCTCTGATTTCTTCCATATACTTGTCTAGATTTTTCATAGCTGGCTCTGAGGTCAATAAGAAGAGGCCATCAGTTCATCATGTGAACAGAAAAAACATGTTGGAACTGAAACCAGCAAATAGGAGAAAGAACTGCAAAGCATGCAAATTCTGAAAACCATAGACTTAATAAATGCTACTCCCTCCGGTCCATATTAATCGTCGCTGATTTAGTATTAAAAAATTGAAAAAACCCTGCACCCAGGGCTGATATATTAGCGCTGCTATTAAGAACTCTCAGATATTAGCGCTGTTCCTAAGGAACTCTCAGATATTAGCGCTACCCCTAAGAACTCTCGCAGATATATCCTGGAAACAGGTTTATATATAAAGCAACGACCCTCTCGCAGACATATTACCCTGCCATTAATAAGAAGAATCAAACAAATAGCAAAGCATATTTTGAGAATTCAATTCTAGTTTACATCCAATTGAAGAAAAAATTGCAGCTTAAACATAAGTAAGGAATCATACGAGCGAGCGGACAAGCAATTGGTACAAAACGAGGATATGGATGGCCAGAGGTTACCAATAAGGGCCCTCTGTTCGGGGTTCACCACCAACGGACAAGGCCGTTCAGCCAGAGCGAGCCTCGTCTCCCATGGTACCTCCGAAAGGTCTGGTTGGTCCAGGTTAACATCGGACACCTCCAGAGGCATGGCCGAATCGAAGCGACGCTCGCCGTCCGGAGGCTGGGGTCGGTGGCGGAGGTCGAGGGCGTAAGTCGGAGCGACGAGCGTCTCTGTCTGTGTGCGGGCGGCGGCTGGGGAAGCCCTAGGGAAGGGGAGAAGGAAAAATGTGGAAGAGCTCGAGGAAATTTCGATCGATCGATGCCCTCACGGGAGAGACACTCTGTGGAAGGGGAATTCGCTTCTCTCTGTTTTTTTTTTTAGAGAGAGAGTCTCTCTTTTTTTCTTTTTTCTTTTTTGAGCAAAAAGAGTCTCTCTTTTCTTGAGCGAAGGGGAATTCGCAAACCGGGTCCGGGTCCGAGGCGCTACACGGCCCGATTAGGAGAGGGGAAGCTTGGTTGCTCAAAAAAAAGGGAGAGGGGAAGCTTCGGCGCTGCAGGCGCCGATTAGGAGGGAGACCTCTCGCTTGATGCGAAGAATAGCGCTCGTGATATGTTTTTTTTTTTGAGACAATCGCGATATGTGATATGCCCCAGATTCCGGAATCGCCTGCACACAACGTCTAGCGTGCGGGCCTAGTAGCACGGATTTATTCACTACACGTTGTAGGTTCGTTCAGGTCCGCTTTTCTATGGGTTTTTTCTTTCTTTTTCTTCTTTTTCTTTCTTTTTTTTCCTTTTTGCTTTGGTTTTTTTGTTTTTTCATTGATTTTTTTGCTTTATTATTCTTTGTTATACTCTGGTTTTCTTTTTTTTCTTTCTTGGTTTTTTGCCTTTTCTTTTAGTTTCTTTCTAGGGTTTTATTGGTTTTCTTTTTCAATGCATGCCTACTTTTTTTTCAGTACACAGTGCATATTTTTAGAGCACACATGAAACATTTAAATTATACATGTTGGACATTTTTTAAATACGTGGTGTACATTTGTTTTTTTAATAATGTTCTGAACACATTTTTTGAATTCACCATAATATTTTTACAAATACGCATTGTGCATTTTTATAATGGCAATAAACATTTTGACTAAACTATCCAAACACATTTTTTGCATTTTACAAGCATTTTAGAAAATTCTCTGGCATTTGTTTGGAAACACGTGATTACTTCTTAAAATGTCACATACATTTTAATAGAAATAAACTTTGTTTACATTACGCAAAAAAAGTTACGTAGTATATATATTTTTCTAAAGTTTCACATGCATTTTCTGAACACGGAGAATATTTTTTATTTTGACACAAGCATATGTTTTATATTAGGTTAACATTTTTTAATATATGATTACATTTTTTTAATACATGTTTTCATGACTATTTTTTTATACGCATTTGTACATTGTGTACATCAGGAACATTGTTTTATGCACATTTAACACTTTCTAAATACATGATTAGCATTTTTAAATGTGCGATAACGCTTTAAGAAACTAAAAGGAAATAAAATACTTAGGAGATAAATAAAATAAAAACATGACAGATAAATAAAATAAATAAAAAGCGGGTGTGTGAGTAGCACTGCTCGGCCCGCCCATGATCCAGTTACCTTCAGGTGAGGCAAGCTACTGCCTCGCAGTAGGCGGGACATAGCTGCACCCTACAAGTATGTCCGACCTGAACATCACTCGCCATTGTTCGAGAGCAACTAATCAAATCAAAGCTTCCCACTTGGAGAGCTCCCGTAAATGTCACTTTTTGGCCTGAGAGCACGCTGCCGCGGCACGTGCCATGCTCTGAACGCATCCTCAGAATTTACTTTATTTTATTGCACACGATTTTTGGTTTTATTTAGTTTTTTGCTTTGTTTTTTCTAGGTTCTGATGAAAAAAAATCTTTTTTCTTTCTTGGAGGAAGCAATGTTTTACTCGAGAAGCACAACATGTGCTTCTACGAGATGCACAGTTGTGCTTCAAAAAAAGTAAAGTACATCCGTGATGAGTCCAAATTATATGATGATTTTGATCTTTATCTTGTGCTTTCATAGTACGTTTGTGGGATTTTATTGTGTTCACACACTTATATTTGTTGTTTTTCCCCAAGATGTGTTTCTGGAAGTAATTGGAGTGATTAGGAAAGAACTTCGGAGTGATAAACTCACGTAAAATGAAGTGATAAATAATTACCAGAAAAGATTGACGCATGATGACCCACAAGTGTAGGGGATCTACCGTAGTCCTTTTGATAAGTAAGAGTATCGAACCCAACGAGGAGCAGAAGGAAATGACAAGCGGTTTTCAATAAGGTATTCTCTGCAAGCACTGAAATTGTAGGTAACAGATAGTTTTGTGATAAGATAATTGGTAACGGGTGACAAGCAATGAAACTAAATAAAATGCAGCAAGGTGGTCCAATCCTTTTTGTAGCAAAGGGCAAGCCTGGATAAATTCTTATAATGAGAAAAATGCTCCCGAGGACACATGGGAATTATCGTCAAGCTAGTTGTCATCACGCTCATATGATTCACGTTCGTTACTTTGATAATTTGATATGTGGTGTAAGTGCATCTAGTGCCCCTTAGTGATTTTGGTGTATTGAAGACTTATAGGTTAAGGGACTGATGCGTTTGTAAGTGTATACAGGTCTATAGGTCTATGAGGAGTTTGATATTTACAGAGAAAGTCGGCCCCTAAAAATGAAGTTCTTCAACTGAAGACTTTGAATTTCTGAAGACTTTCTGAAGACTTTGAAAGTGAAGAAATTGGTGTGACCTTAAAGACTTGGTAATCATTCAAGGAACATGAAGCATGAAGACTTTTGTTTTTACAGTTTCATTTTCTCTTTCTTGAGTCATAGGAAAAACCATACTGTTAAAGGGGGTCGAGGAAATACTAAGGAAAAATTTCCATGTGATGCTCAACTCAAAATCCTACACCCACCAATCCCTTCGAGTGAAGCCATTGGAAATCTCATACAGTTCAGTCATATTCTTCAGTGACAGAGACGAAGTTCTTCTGGTCTCTGAGGAATTTGTTCTGACTGAGGAGTTAGGAATTCGCCAGTGCGGATTGCCTACACAGTGAGAAACATGATAGCCCTGAGGAATTTGAGAGTCAAAAATTCCGCCCGCTGATGTGCTATGCGCCAGTTGTCCCAAAATATCTACCCACCAAACGGTCATATCAAACAAGGGCATTTATGTCTTATCATGTCGGGCTGCTCCCTAGGCTATAAATAGCCGCCCCTACAACCACTAGCTGGTTGGCTGCTCCGAGAGAAACTGACACTTGTCATTTGAGAGCATCCCATCCTCCGAGGACTTTGAGCAAAAACCATCAAGTGAGGAAAACCCAAACCCAACCCCTACAAACCCAAAGTGATTGAGCATCACTGAAGAGATTGATCCTGCATGGATCCGACGCTTGTTTCCTTTGAAGACTGTGCTTCTTCCAGACAGTTAGGCGTCAAGGTCTAGAGCATCCAAGAGGAATTGTGGATCGCCGAATGACCAAGTTTGTGAAGGTCCGGAAGTCACCTGAAGACTTACCACGAGTGATTGGGCGAGGTCTGTGTCGGTGTCAAAACCGGCGGATCTCGGGCAGGGGGTCCCGATCTGTGCGTCAAGGCTGATGGTAACAAGAAGTAAGGGACACAGATGTTTACCCAGGTTCGGGCCCTCTCGATGGAGGTAAAACCCTACTTCCTGCTTGATTAATATTGATGATATAGGTAGTACAAGAGTAGATCTACCACGAGATCATAGAGGATAAACCCTAGGAGCTAGCCTATGATGGTATGATTGTAATTGTGATCGGCCTTCTAAGGACCAACCTCTCCGGTTTATATAGACACTGGAGAGGGCTAGGGTTTACATGGAGTCGGTTACAAGGAAGGAAATATAATATCCGGATCGCCAAGCTCGCCTTCCACGCCAAGGAAAGTCCCATCCGGACACGGGCCGAAGTCTTGAGTCTTGTATCTTCACACTTCAATAATCCGGACGTTGTACACAGTCCGGCTTTCCGGATACCCCCTAATCCAGGACTCCCTCAGTAACCCCTGAACCAGGCTTCAACGACGATGAGTCCGGCGCATAGTATTGTCTTCGGTATTGCAAGGCGAGTTCCTCCTCCGAATACTCCAAAGTACCTGTTATGATGAATAGTATCCGGTCTCCAATCAATGTTGCGCTCCTCGGCTTCAGCGCCTCAGTAATGACCATCTCCACGTGTCGAGCGAATGCGAGGAGTCAAGGTATTTTTGCATTTACCACCCTCAATCCTCCGGGCCAACCGTCTATTTGAAGGGACAGGGATTCTCAGATCCAAACCTCACTTTCCCCTCTTGAGCTAGCATCCTAGAGCGCTCCGCGAAAAGCCACTCCAACATGGCCGGCCATCGCAACTCTTCTGCTTGCCCTCCTCGCTCTAAGTCGGGGGATTGGGGAGAGTGCTCAGATCCTCATAGCCACTTGGTGAAGTTACAAACCCAAGGGTTTCTCCCACTGGCATTCATGGTCCCCGTCCGAGCTGGAATAGCCACTTACGACGGAGGGGAACAAGTTGAGGGATCTCCTAACCTGTCTCCGGAGGAGCGGATATGCCTCATCTCGCATCTGCTGAGGGGCGTTGGGTTTCCTATCCACCTGTTTCTTCATGGGCTCCTAGAGTTCTACGGCCTCCAGTTACACAATCTTACCCTAGCCTCCATTCTGCACATAGCAGGGTATGTCGCGCTTTGCGAGCTATTTTTAGGCTGCGAACCACACTTCGGATTATGGAGGAAGTTGTTCTACCTTGTCCCCCGCACCCAGGGAGAGTCCCTATATCAAGTGGGCGAGGCCGAAGTATGGCGCATTGCCGGGACCGGGTACCTGTCCGGCACTCCCGTGAAGGCACCAGAAAACTGGCCTTCAGAGTGGTTCTATATAAATGAAGTTCCCCTTCCAGATCCAGTCCGGATGGGTCTCCCCAAGTTCAGCAACGCCCCACCGAGGGCGCGCCTAAGCTGGCGTCCCCGGGGCCCTCAAGAAGAGGACACAAGGTAAATATACCTCGTGATGAACAGGATAAAGTTGCTGGCCAAATCCGGACTAATGATAGTCGAGGTCATGGAGATATGCATAAAGCAAGGAGTGTAACCGCTCCAATATCGGGGGAAGCCCATGTGGCATTTCAACAGGGAAGACGACGCCACACGCTGCGGTCGCAAGGGTCTGGACTCCGCTGCCGCTTTGGCAAGGATATTGTCTGGTTTGTACAAAGGGGAAGAAGAGGAATTCCTTCGCATAAAAATGTGGGACAGATTCTCCATGCACAACCCCCCAGCGTGGGTAAGTTGCCATTCTTTTCCCTGCTTCACTTACTCTAGCGTTCTCCTACTAAGATTACTTGCATCAATGCTTTTGAGCAGGAACTGAGGAGGGCCGTAGAAGGAATTTTCAGCCCCTCCCCGCAACCAGAGGACCCTAGAAGGGCCCTAGATCCGGGACTCAAAGTAGATCCGGATATTACTGTGGAGCTTGTCAACGGGGTATTTTATCAGGCGAGCTAGGATGGCGCCCTGGTGGCCATTACGGCCGACTACCCTGGACTGCTCCCTGCATCGCGTGTAAGCTGAGCTAAAAAATCCTATCCTCCGAAGAGGACTTTCCCTAGGTATTATAATTTACCCTCGAGGCGTCGCTCTATTTGCAGAAATGACGGCCGGAGCGAGGGGCCGAGCCCCTAGGGACTCGTCAACCACGGGCGTTCGGATCGGGCAGGCTCAAGAGGAAGGCGATGAGGGCTGACACGCTGCTATAGAGGTAAAGTCATGACCTGTCCTGCTGTTATAGAATTTGAAATATGACAGCGCCCTTTGTGTCTGGCAGGAAGAGGAATAACCGAGCTATATCCGGAGACCCCACCAACCGCGCCTCCACCAGCCGGGTTCCAGAACCGGCTTCGGGGGCGAAGGCGGACACAGGGCCAGCACCGCATAGCTCTCCAACGGAGGGTGCGGATATGTGTTTGGCCACGAACTCCGAAGTGGAGGGTGCCATGAACCACCGGCGCCGGAGGGCCGTGCTTCGGCACAACATCTTTTCCAAATAGGCCTTTAATGCCTTCAATTCGGCGGACGCATATGTCCGAGACGCTCGAGGCGGGCTTGCCCAAGCGACAAGCCAGTATACCAAAGATATACGGGTAAGAAATTTTGATAAGTGTGCCTAGCAGTAGCCCCTGAGACTTAGAATAGTTGGGACAACTTTTTGAAGGATCCATATATCCGCAGGTCCTTGTGGACAAGAATGAACAATTGGCGCGGGAGCTGGAGGCATGCAAGGCCCAATTATCTGATGCGGTAGCCAAGTTAGAGGGATCCCGAAGGGCCCCTCTTGGTAATATTTGTCTCCATTATATGCAGGTGTACTAGTTAATAAATGGCTGGTGCGGTTAGTCTAACAGTAAATTCTGCAGACAATCCCGGGGTGAATCTGGAGGGAGTAGTGGGTGACGACTCGCATCTTCAATGGCAACTAAAGGCCAGCAAGCGCATCCTTACGCAGGTGACGAAAGAGAAGAACAAGCTTCATGATGCCAATATTCGTCTGGACGTTGAATTAAAGGATGTCCGCGCTCAACTGGAGGACTCCGTGAAGGAGAACAAAAAGCTTCGACGTGGCATTTATGGTAAGAGCTCAAGAGAACTGTTTGATAGTTCGGCGAGGAAGTTTATTAAAGAGATTTTTCCTTGCAGGAATGTTAACGGGTCGCCCTGAAGAGGAGATGCCCTCATCTGCAGGTGATTTGCTGCAAGAACTATTGCAGATGCACGAGCATGCTCGGCAGGTGATGCATGGCGTTTCTCATGCCCTGTGGCCATCAAGCCTTCTGCCGAATGGCATGGGGGAGCTTGCGGACCTGCTTCAAGGAGCCTGGTGGCGCTTCGGTCTGTGGAAGATATCAGCCTGCCGGCAAGGAGCAAGAGAAGCCTGGGTAATGGTGAAGACGCACTCCACCAAGCTGGATCCTAACCATATGGCCGAAGTGGGACCGGCGGGGCCCGATGGGCAAGAAATTCCCGTGAACCTGGTGTATGACCAGGTAGCATTAGCCGCTAAGTACTCTCGGCAGGATTGTAGGCTAGATAACCTGTTAGATGGTATAGAGGAGGAATATAATCAGTCTCAGTGACTGTGTAATTTAATTGACATAAGGAGCCTCTAGCCGTATTGAATCATTTGTCATGGCGGACCTTTTCGCTTCAGCCCCCGGATCCTATAGTCTGGGGTGTGTCCGAATACTCGCTTGGTTATATAAAAACCGGGGTATGCACGGAGACCAGGCGTAGGGGTCATAGGTGCTTGAACAGACAAGTACCCAACTAGTTATGTTATATTGCATGGATAGCAAGAAACATCTTCCAGGGAGAATAGTTCCGTTACGGGTTCCTTTCCCTAGGTATCCATGTGTCGATGCACATGTCTGGACTGCGCGTGATGGTGCAGGATACAAAGCTTCTAGGGTTCTTTGTTGTAACCAACGAATACATCCTTTGTTCACGATCGAATATTCTCTTAAGGAAACTAGCTTTCGGCTTCACCCAGTCTGAGGTACACATCCGGCTCAACCAGCAGTAACAATCGTAGAGGTGCTCCCCTTATGCCCTAGCCGAATTAACGGGAACATAGGGCATAAACACAAGAGCCAGGCAACCCAGCTTGGCCACATCTTAAGTCATATCGATGCATATAATGGTGAAGAAAAGGCACATATGGAAAAAGAACGCATATGTGATGGGCAAAAAGCCATTAAAGTAATTGTGTCTAGCTTCCGAATAGGAAGCCCCTAGATGAAGCTTGCACACATTGTACGGCCGGGATGATCCGGTAATCCGCACTGTATTAAGTACTTTGTGTTAAGAGAGAGAGGGTCAAGAAAGGAGAGAAACAGAGGTGGAGCATAATTTAAAAGGAGGGGTGAGGAGACGAACACTGCGTTCGGCGTTAGGCGTAGAATCTCCGGAGTCTAGCCGCGTTCCATGGGTTCGGCTCGAGTCTGTTATCAGATGCATTACGTAGGCGGTATGCTCCTCCGGTGAGAACTTTGTCGATGACGAAGGGACCTTCCCATCTGGGTTTGAGTTTGTCCTTTTTCTTCTCCGGTAGGCGTAGAACGAGCTCGCCAATATTATAAGTTTTGGCCCGCACTTCTCTGCTTTGATATCGCCGAGCCTGCTGCTGATAGAATGCGGAACGGGCTTTTGCGACATCGTGCTCCTCCTCCAGGGCATCCACGTTATCCTGCCGATCTAACTCGGCTTCCTTCTCTTCATACATGCGTACGCGTGGCGAATCATGTATTATGTCGCAGGGTAGTACTGCTTCCGCACCGTACACCATAAAGAATGGTGTGTATTCGGTGGTTCGATTCGGTGTGGTCCGCAGCCCCCAGAGTACGGAGTCGAGCTCCTCTACCCAGTGCGTATCCGATTCTGTTAAAGATCGCACTAATCTGGGTTTTTATGCCACTCATGATAAGACCATTTGCCCATTCGACCTGGCCGTTTGTTTGGGGGTGGTAGACAGAAGCGTAGTCGAGCTTAATGCCCATTTTGCTGCACCAAGTTTTCACTTCATTGGCTGTGAAATTTGAGATAGTATCAGTGATGATGCTATGGGGGACACCGTACCGGTGTACAACCCCGGATATGAAGTCTATTACTGATCCGGATTCGGCCGTTTTAACTGGTTTGGCTTCGATCCATTTGGTGAATTTGTCCACCATGACAAATAGGTATTTTTTTCTTATGGCTTCCCCCTTTAAGGGGTCCAACCATATCCAGCCCCCAGACCGCGAAGGGCCAAGTTATGGGGATTGTTTGGAGAGCGGTAGGGGCATATGACTCTGATTGGCGAAGAGCTGGCAGCCGACACAATGTTGGACAAGGTCCCGTGCGTCTGCTCGGGTCATCGGCCAATAGAAGCCTGTACGGAAGGCTTTGCTGACTAGCGCTCGAGCTGCGGTGTGGTGTCTGCCCAGTCCGGCGTGGATTTCAGCCAGGAGTTGCCGCCCTTCCTCTTTGGAGATGCACCTTTGGAGCACTCCGGTCGCGCTTTTCTTGTAGAGTTCCCCTTCGTGGACCTTATAAGCTTTAGAACGCCAGACTATGCAGCGTGCTTCATTTTGGTCTTCGGGGAGCTCCTGCCTATTTAGGTAGGCCAAGAACGGCTCGGTCCACGGGGCGATTACGGCCATGATTTTGTGGGCCGAAGGTGTTATTTCGGTGGCAGAGCCTCCGATTGTGTCGGATGGTTCGGAGTCTGGGGGTGTATTCAGATCTGTGCTGGTATTGCCGGACTCCCCTTCCCATACTACGGATGGCTTGAACAGCCTTTCCAGGAATATATTAGGTGGGATAGGGTCGCGTTTGGCGCCGATGCGGGTGAGGATGTCTGCCGCTTGATTGTTTTCTCGGGCCACATGGTGGAATTCGAGCCCCTCGAACCGAGCTGACATTTTGAGGACGACATTACAATAGGCCGCCATTTTCGGATCCTTGGCATCAAAGTCTCCGTTTATTTGTGATATTGCGAGGTTCGAATCCCCGCGCACTTCCAGGCATTGGATGCCCATAGAGACTGCCATCCGAAGACCATTCAACAGGGCCTCATATTCGGCCGCATTGTTGGAGTCTATGTATAATATTTGTAGGACGTACTGGACCCTGTCCTCGGTGGGAGACGTCAGAACTACCCCTGCTCCCAGTCCGGCCAGCATTTTGGAGCCGTCAAAGTGCATGATCCAGTTAGAGTACGTGTCGTACTCTTTAGGGAGTTCGGCTTCTGTCCATTCGGCGACAAAGTCAGCCAATACATGTGACTTAATGGCTCGCCGCGGTTTGTATGTTATGTCGAACGGCAGGAGCTCGATAGCCCATTTAGCAATCTGGCCCATAGCGTCGCGGTTATTAATTATGTCGTTGAGTGGTACTTTGGAGGCGACGGTAATCGAACACTCTTGAAAGTAGTGTCTTAGCTTCCGAGATGCCATGAAGATCGCGTATGCTATTTTTTGATAGTGTGGGTATCGGGATTTACATGGGGTGAGGACCGTGGATACGTAGTAAACCGGCTTTTGAAGCGGGAATTTGTATCTGTCCACCTCTCGTTCGACGACGAGCACTGCGCTTACCACTTGATGTGTTGCAGCTATGTATAGTAGCATAGGTTCGCCGATGTTTGGCGCTGTTAGGACCGGATTACTGGCCAATAAGGTCTTTATCTCATCGAGTCTGGCCGCGGCTGCATCCATCCATGCAAAGTGTTCGGTGCACCGAAGGAGGCGGTAAAGAGGCAATGCCTTTTCTCCTAGCCTGGATATAAAGCGGCTCAAAGCGGCCACGCATCCAGCTAGCTTCTGTGTTGGTATGGCCAACTGCGACA